>NC_092231.1:25355893-25460893 GCF_036320965.1 Panulirus ornatus | reverse complement strand
CCCCACCCTCTTCCCACACACACTCTGTGATTCCTTCCCTCCCTCATTCCTTCCTCTCGCAAACTCCCTCATTTCCCTCTCTACTGTTCCTTTCCCCCCAGACTCCCAAGGCCATTTGCGTTATTTATTAGTCATTCTCACTCCTTTGCCACTATGGTCATCCCCTTATGAATAAGACTCGCTCCGCTAGGCTTTGCCTCACTCGCTCTTCAGCCATTTCACAGCTCTGGCCTGCTCTCCCCAAGAAATACTCATCACCTTGACTCCCTCAGTTGATCCCCATCACCACCTTGTCTCTGCCCAGCTCCAACACTCAGTCCTCCCGACCCCTAAGCATCGTTACCAGTCTGGACCCGTCCAACAAGAACGACCTTCAGCAACCCAGTGTGGTCTTCCTACCTTGACCCTTTACTGCCACTCTGGCCTCGTCCTGACCCCTGACCCCCATTACCACTTGAGTCTGGCCCCCTAGCGTCCCCTTAACCCTCTATCACTCCGGACGTGTCGTCCCGACTCTTCTTACTCTGGTGATCGTCCTAGGGTCGTGTCTGAGGTCAACTCCCTCGTCCTCTGTATAACTTTCGCTCACAATGCTGACCTTCATCTTTCTACTACCATCCCTCTCCTCTCTACCTTCATCCCCGGGATACACCTCCTTCCCATCTATTCCATCTATATAGCTACTACCCTTCCACCTCCTTCCCTCTTTCCGACTTACTTAACACCACCCCTCCCCCCCCTCTCTCTCTCTCTCTCTCTCTCTCTCTCTCTCTCTCTCTCTCTCTCTCCCTTTCTACCCCCTTCCTCTTCCTTTCTGCTACACACCGCCTCCCTTCCAATCCCTGCTCTTCTTTCTTATACACCTCCAACCCCTTCAGTCCCTCCCTTCCTCCCCTCCCCCAACATCCCACCCTCGCCACCCACCCTGTGTGGGGGCTGCTGGAGTACCACTCCAGGGGGTGGGGGATCGAAGTACAGAGGGCGCGCCACCCGACACCGCCTGCTGTAGAGCCACGTGTTATGCCCGCCTTGCGCCAAATGAGACATTCAAAGCGCGACGCGAGATGCCTTTGCTGCCACCACCAAACCTTTGACATTTACTAAGCCGGGCGGCTGCCACGTTCTGTCAAGGTAAATTGAAACTGTAAATGTGGGGGGGAAAGGCGCAATTTGACACTGATTCTGTAAATTAAACAAAACTATCCCCCCTCTTTTTTTTTATCAGTGTAGATAAATACGGTAACTGAAGTAAAAAATACCCGTTTTTATCATAGTAGATTTATGCAGAAAATGACAAAAATGCTCAGTTTCATCAACGTATATTCATGTTTTAAACGAAACCACAATGCCCAATGTCATCATGGTATTTCGAAGCTGCAAACGATACAGAAATCCTTTTCTATCCAAGTTAATCGAGGCTGAAAATGAAAGAAAACGACCTGTTTCAATCGAGGCTGAAAATGAAAGAAAACGACCTTTTTCAATCGATGCTGAAAATAAAAGAAAACGACCAGTTTCAATCGATGCTGAAAATGAAAGAAAACGACCAGTTTCAATCGATGCTGAAGATGAAAGAAAACGACCAGTTTCAATCGGTGCTGAAAATGACAGAAAACGACCAGTTTCAATCGATGCTGAAAATGGAAGAATTACGACCAGTTTCATTCAGATGCTGTAAATGAGAGAAAAAATCTAACTGGAAGTAAATGGATGGTGTAAATCAAACATTAAGGCCTAGTATTATCGCTTTGTACAGACCTAACAAACATAAGAAAAAAAAATCCCAACTATATTGAACGCTTTTAAACTAAACTTATCAAACTATATATATATATATATATATATATATATATATATATATATATATATATATATGCAAATTCAAATTCCGTGGCTTGACTTTTACAATCAATAATAGTAACTACTAGAAAATTTAACTTGCATCATTATCAGTCATTATATTCATCATTCTTATTCTTATCATTACAATAGTCATACTCATAATAATAATAATAATAATAATAATAATAACAATAATAACATTAATAATAATAATAATAATGATAACAATAACAGCAACTATTACTACCATTATTATTATCATTATTGTTATAATTATCATTATTATTAATCATTATTACTTAACTTCATTCAGTGCGTAAATGACTGTTAATTCCACTCTACCCCAACTACAGTAATGAAAAATCATGCATCCACCCCCCCCCCCCCCATCCTCCCAAACCTACCAACAAAAAAACAAAACAAATAAATAAAGGCCAAATTAGAAAAAAAAAAACATGCTATCCAATTACCTCAAAATCATAGTCAAACAGAGAAGCGAACGAACATGAAAAAAATAAAAAGACTCCAAATTGGCAAGTGAATATCTGAATAATATATCTTCCATTTAAGGTCGTGATGATCTGGTCAATATTGGGGCAGATCCAGCACACGCCTCCGCTCACACAGAGGAGGAGGAGGAGGAGGACAGTGCTCATATGTAGAAAGGTTTAGCTCTGTAATGCAGCCAGTGGAGAGGGAAGAGGAGGGAGGTGAGGGAGAGGCATTCCTCCCTACCCAATGAAACATTCGACAGTCCAGGGTGAGGAGGGAGGGTCAATGGACAGTCAAGATGGAAAAGAGAGTTGGGGGTGGTGGGGAGGGTTCATTCGATGGACAAGATAGAGAGAGGTCATTCGACAGCGAAGAGGTCATTCGACAGCGAAGAGGGGAAAGGACAATTTAACAGTTAAGAGGGGGGGAAAACATCATTCGACTATCAATTATAGAGGATCATTCCATCGGCATTAAGTGAAAATGATCATTCGACAATCAAGAGGAGAAGAGGATCATTCGACGATCAAAAGCGGGAGAGGATCACTCGACGATCAAGTTGGCAGAGTCATTCGACGATCAAGAGGGGAAGAGGATCATTCGACGGTCAAGAGAGAGGGGGAGGAGGGCATATGCTGATAAAGTGGGGAAGGGGTCCCTCCAGACCTAATGGTCTAGGAGGGGGTCATCTGCCAGAGGACAGTAAAACTATCATACATTCGAGATCTGCGTCGATGGAGACAAGTGAGTAAAGCAGACGGTGCTTTCCCACCCGCCTCCATAGATTTAAATGGGACAGCGACGCAGAAGGCTTCTCCCACCCCACCACAATACATGGCGACAGGACTGAAACAAATGGCTCGGCGGGTGAGTATGAGGCAATATATATATATATATATATATATATATATATATATATATATATATATATATATATATACACCAATGGCTGGGCGGATTAAATGACAATTAGGGCACTTATACGACCCGAGTTTTCTTAGCTATATGATCATCCCACACGGTAAAGGACCTGAGTCACTGTAAGATTCGGCGAAAGGATCATTTTGTAATCTGTCGTTCAAAAACCCACTGTATTGGGTACATACACAGCACTACAGAAGCCTCCTATGGCCACACGCAACACACACCTTGACGGAAAATTGAAACTGATGGAGAGTGAATGAAGACACCACTATATACTTGGCTGTACCACACACTCCCTCCCATTCCTGGGAATAGATGGTCTGTCGTAATGGACGGGAGGGACTCGGCTCCCGTCGTCTCGTGGATGGTGCTCACATGATGTTCAGTGTTGTGAGGGTGGCTCATTACCTCCTGAGATGTTCCTGCATCGCTGTTTGAAAGACGGTCTGGGGGAGTCGGTGTTGACAGTGTGGGGGAGACTATGATGACGTTGTAGGAGAGATGATGATGACGGTGAGGGAGGCGGGTCTATGTTGACGATGTGGGGGAGTCTATGATGACGGTGTAGGGGAGTCTATACGGACGGTATGGGTGAGTCTATGATGAAGGTGTAGGGGAAGTCTTCATACACGGTGTGGGGGAGTCTATGAAAAGTATCCTGTCATGGGGAGTTGAGTCCCTTACTCCTTTGCAGCGAGGCGATACGACCCTTCCGAGGCACGACGGTGTCACCCTTTGATACGATGGTACGACCTTCAGACTTGACCCTCAAGGGTCACGCGTAAGGTCATACCATCTTATTCTAAGGGCGGAAACGTTCTTCTAAAGGAGTTAAACTTACGTAGATACTCAGAGAGAGAGAGAGAGAGAGAGAGAGAGAGAGAGAGAGAGAGAGAGAGAGAGAGAGAGAGAGAGAGAGAGAGAGAGAGAGCTACTAAGCTCCCAGGAGCAGGCAGGCCCACCATATCAACTATGCTGTCTGAGAGGAGTTGTCTACGAGTACTTAAAGTAGCTCCACCAATTTGGAAAGGCCACTAATCTAATCAAGGGATAATTAGGACGATATGGCACCCTATCTGTTGATCCGGGGAGATTATACCACAAGGGAATGTATGTAGAGCGACGGAGGGGGAGGTGGGGAGAGGGGAAGACGACCATACGTTCTGGTGGGTTACACGCAGGTTATGAGGGAGGGAAGGTGTGAGCGTAGAGGACCATCCTGCCTAACTACACCTGATTATATACTAAACTTGTAATTCCACTGGTTAGAGTAGACATGCAGCCCCCCCCCCCCACCCCTTCTCATCCAGTGGTGGTCTACCCAGTGGCTGGCTGGATAAAAGCTCATCAATCATTGTTTGAGAACAGCCTACACTCAGTGGAAGGATATATCAGTGGTAAGACACAGTACACATCCAGTAGAAGGATACACCAGTGGCGAAGCACAGACTTCACCCAATGGAAGGATATATCAGTGGTATTACACAGCATACACCCAGTGGAAGGATACATACAACTATGTAGAGGTAGTACATACACACACTACACTAAGCCACAAGACTCACATTCTTAAACCCCTTTCCAACACCAATGATCCTCCCTGGCTCACACGAACACACAGAACAAACACCCAGCACACCATGTGTGTGGGGATCGACACCCACAACATTATTAGGGAGACAAAATACACCCAACCGTGTGACATTAGCCTTACTATCAACAGTTTGAGACACACCATTATAGAGAGGTAATGGGCTGGACTGTTTACAGCGTGAGGTATAAATACGCACCACAGGTACACTCAAGGTATACTGAGCCTATAAGAGACACAGGGACACCTTGCAGGGTATACACATACGGGATAACGCCAAAACAAACACACAACGACACAAGGACATAAACAAAATAGCAACACTCCAAAAATTCCCTATAACGATGAAAATGAGCTCAATGAAAGACAAAGATAGAATGAACAAGTTTTTGAAAATGAGTTTAATATTTGATAAAATTGGGTTGTTCCAAAGATGAAAATGGGTTCAATAAAAGATGAAATATAAATGTGGGTTCAATAAAAGATGAAAATGGCTTTAGCAAGACAAGAATATGGGGTGACGAGATGAAATTGGGTTGAAAAAAGATGAAAATGGGTTGAAAAAAGAAGGAAATAAGTTGAACAAGATGAAAATAAGGTGAACAAGATGAAAATAAGGTTAGCAAAAACAAAAAAGGGGCAAACAAAGAATAAAAATAGGGTGAAAAATATGGAAATAGGGCTGGTAGGAGATGAAAATAGGGGAGAATAAAAGATGAAAATGGGCTGAATAAAAACAGTGGCATTAATATCAAATGTTGTCGCCGCTCGCATCATCATGTCTAATTTGCATATTCAAATGAACTGGAATTCGGCCTTCGAGATGCAGCAACTAGAGGATGTTGGAGGAGGTGGTGGTGGTGGTGGTGGAGGAGGAGCTGAGTGATGGAGAATGGTAATGGTGGTGCTGGTAATTGGAGGATGGAGAATGGTGGTGATAGCGTTGGTGAAAGAAGCGGTGCCACATGGTGCTGCTGGTGAGGTGAAAGGAACGAAATGTTGGTGATGGTGTTACTGGGGGCGCGCAAATGATGGAGGAACGATGCTGGCAGAGGGATAGTGGTGGTGGGGGTGGCGATGATGGAGTGGTGATGGAACGATGATGGAGCGTTGCTGGTGACGGGGAAGACGAGAGGGAGACCTCAGACGATAAGATTATGTAGATGTAAAAAGGTTTGAAAGACTGATGGAGGATGATGGGATGGAAGTTGATGATGGAATGGCAAGAGCTAGTGGTGGGGAATGGAATAGGAAGGGGGAAGGGAGGGGGGGGTGAAGAGGAGGAAGGGTGTGTAAAGGAGGGAGTGGGGATAGGGGGTGAGCTCTCGCGGGGCACCTGAAGTGCACACAGAGTTGTGAGGGAGGGTGAGGGAGATCGAGAAGGGTGATGTCCACGTGATGGAGTGACCAAGATGGAGATCTGTTTAGGGAAGAGATTAACAACGTAAAAAAAAAAAAAATGAAAATGTTAAAGGACGGAAGGAGGGAGAGTGGGTGATGGGATGGTGAGAGAAATTATGAGGGAGAAGGGACAGGGAAGAGAATAAGCCAAGGACAGAAAGCGCGTGGGATGACGCACGGATAGGGAGGGATAAGGAATGGAGAGAGAGAGAGAGAGAGAGAGAGAGAGAGAGAGAGAGAGAGAGAGAGAGAGAGAGAGAGAGAGAGAGAGAGAGAGAGAGGCGCCACTGACAAAGAATTGGGTGGTTAGAGGCTGATAGGTATTGGATTGGCCGAAGGATGGACTACCCACGAGACAAAGGATAGAGAGGCAGACGGTGTATCCCACACAAAATAATGGATAGGTTGTGAAGTGAGTAACTATTCCTAAGTCAGACACACAATAGTCGAATATGGGACACAAAAGGGGAAATATTAAATAAGAAAATGAAATAATTACCAATCCAGAGATGAATTAAGCATGACAGCAAACACTGACAGAACAATCAAATAATATAAATTACGAAAATCATTTAATGAGTAGATAAAAGCATTCACAAAAAAGAAAAGAACGGAGGAATGAATAGATAAAAACTGTATAAAATGAATGATGAAGAGAGGCATATAAGAGATAAAAGGATATAAATGAACAAGATTTCGAGGGGGCAAAAAAAAAAAAAGGAATCAATATACTTAAAAATGGAAAGGTGAAGAGATGATGTAGAAATTAATGTCATGTGATGAATGAAGACAACGATGAAGATAACACAGTATGTGTGTGTGTGTGTGTGTGTGTGTGTGTGTGTGTGTGTGTGTGTGTCTGTGTGAGTGTGTGTGTGTGTGTGTGTGTGTGTGTGTGTGTGTGTGTGTGTGTGCGTGTTGACAGAAGGCGAGACAATGATCCTATATAAGAAATGTGAACAAGAAATGAAAGTATATGGGACTCACAGCTTCCATCAGAACAGGCAGCAGCAATCAGATGATCTGTGTCACTTCACAATGGGAAACCCGGATGGTCAACCACAGTCCCTTTCGTCTATCCAAAATAATCTGCTATCCAAAGTAATCGTGTTTCTAAAGTAATCTGGTATCCAAAGTAATCGTGTTTCTACAGTAATCTGGTATCCGAAGTAATCTGCTAAACAAAGTAATCGTGTTTCTAAAGTAATCTGGTATCCAAAGTAATCGTGCTTCTAAAGTAATCTGGTATCCAAAGTAATCTGCTATCCAAAGTAATCGTGTTTCTTAAGTAATCTGGTATCCAAAGTAATCTGGTATCCGAAGTAATCTGGTTGAATAAGCAAATTACCAATCAAGAAATCAAGAACTAGAAACAAAAACGAACTAACCTAACCCATCACCATTTCTTATCAGAACACGCGGCTATTTGATGAGAATAACTGATCATCAGCCGATTACTCGGAGCGCCAGCAGACCAATCAGATCCCATTTCAATTTACCACACAGCTGTCCCATCCGAACACCACACTACAAGTCAGAGTACCACCAGTCAGGCCAATCAGACCCTTCTCTCAATCTATCACACATCATTTCTATCCGAACACCACCCTGTCAGTCAGGATATCAATCAAGCCAATCAGAAGATCATCGAGTCAATCAGAACACCCACCCCCTCCTGCCAGAAATAATCACTTCTGACCAGGTGATAATCGGATTATCAGTTGGTCACTCGGTAATTTCCGATTCATTTTTTGGAGTGAGAATTCAAACCGAACTGTTGATTACTGTCGGGCAGCGAGGGAGCCGTGTCAACGTCCCCCATGCGCTAAAAATTGGTACGTCGGGCTTTACGAGAGAGAGAGAGAGAGAGAGAGAGAGAGAGAGAGAGAGAGAGAGAGAGAGAGAGAGAGAGAGAGAGAGAGAGAGAGAGAGAGAGAGAATTCAAAAAATTATAATTGGGAAATGAGTTAATTTACAAAAGGCTAAAAACAAAACCAAAAAAAGATAACTCATTAATATATATATATATATATATATATATATATATATATATATATATATATATATATATATGTGTGTTTGTGTGTGTGTGTGTGTGTGTGTGTGAGCGCGTGTGAGCGCGTGTGTGTGTGTGTGTGTGTGTGTGTTTAAAAGTGAAGGGGACAAAGAGAAGGGGGAGACCAAACTGGAGATGGAAGGATGAAGTGAGAATGATTTACAGTGATTGGGGTCTTAACATGCATGCAAGAGGGTGCGAGGTGTGCTAAGGATAGAATAAATTGGAACAATGTGGTATACAAGGGTTAGTGCACTGAAACTGCCTGCGAATCGTCCAGGGTAAACCATGAAAAGGTCTGTGCTACCTGGTTGTGGACTGGGAGCTTTGACTGTGGATGGGAGTGGATAATCATAATATCCATTCATTTCCAATGGAACCTCATATAATTAATACCACTAATCCTACGTCGTAAAAGCCGGGGGGTGTTGTATAGGTGCTACTTCTTTTTTTCTTGAGCGGTTAATAAATATCTAGTGCGGTTTCATTCTCCCCTGTAGGGTATAGTCCTACTCACACATTTGAAGTTGATCATCTTCCACTTCTCACTCTCTCTCTCTCTCTCTCTCTCTCTCTCTCTCTCTCTCTCTCTCTCTCTCTCTCTCTCTCATAACCAAACACCTCCAAACTTCCTGCCATCACCTCTGTTCAACCATCTCTTTCCGTCCACTGTGACGTTGCTTTCCTCTCCCTGGTCAACGGGGATTATTTCGGACACTGCTCCAGGAACTGTCAACGTGGATCCCAGCCTCTAAGACATCGATTCGCAACATGCGATTGGCTGCTGCTTTCTACTGATTTTGTTCAGAGAGCAGCGACACAAGGGATGACCATTATAATACCTTCTCATATCCTCGTACAGAAAAGTTGTGAAATTACCTCCCTTATTTTGCCTTTCCCGATACAGCAAACCATCATAGCTTAAAGGATACTCTTTAAATCTAATCCACTGAACACCCCGAGTTATGTTCGCCTGGACTCGAACCTGAACCTTTACGGTCAGGTCAAAAGTCACACTTCATCATCACCAAGGGTGGTCGTATTATAGTGTTCACTGAAGTTTACTAATGGTGCTGACGTATAGAAAGGCCTGTATACACCATTTATATACCATGGATAAACGTTATACGTCTCTTGGTCCTTTAAAAGGGTTATAGAACGTTAAAGAGTTACAAGTCGTGATATATTTACATATACTTAGAAGAGCATTCACATATACTGACGAGAGTATTCACATATACTGACAAAAGTACTGCCACGACAGTTTAGAGATATGGAAATATTCCTGCTTCACGGAAAGTTGGCGTCACTGCGAATTGTTCTCTTTCAACTGCTTCATGTAAAGAATATTCAAAAACAGGTATGACAAAAGAACTGGGACGCGCCTGGTCGAACCCTACACCGACCCCCCTCTGTGTCGACAGACAGAGACATAGCCTGAGACACGTCTAGTTGAGGCTGGACCGGGTCCTCTGTCTCGATACACAGACACAAAGCCTGCAACACGCCTGGTGGAAACAGTGCTGAGCCCTCTGTATTAACAAGCAGGGACGGAGGACTTGCTATAGCTTTGACCAGGCGTGTGCCGGGACTTTTGTCCACGACTGTACATTAACACAGGTCCGCCAACTGGTCGGTGGTGGCCAGGCACAAATGGTGTCCGTGATGCGCAGCCTGACCATCGGACACTTTGGGCTTTGAACTCTGTCCTTTACACACTTTGGTCAACACCGGCTCCTGAACTCACCGTCGCCAACGCACTGCCTTGCTGCTTAACCGACGGAATATGGCCAGACTCAGGATATTACACAGCCATGCGGATTTCAGTCAGAAAAGACACCCACAGAGATTGGGGCCAACTGCAACAGCCTCAAAACAGGAAAACCTACAACGGCATGAATCACAAAAAGCAGCAATTACAAAAGCAGGGACTATAACAACAACAGCAACTATAACAATTACAACAACTGACCTTGTGGCAATAACTAATCAGCAACAACAACAAGTACAACTGTAGCAACAGGTCCAGCACACCAACAACAACAACAAAAACGCCAGCAACAACTTTAACATCAACAACAACAACTACAATACAGCAGAAACAACTACAAGAGAGCAGCCACAAGTAAAGGAACAAAGAAAAAAAAACTAGAAAAAATCTAAAACAGCGGAAATAACAACTGCAAGAGCAGTGGCAACAATTACAACCTCCGTACCGACACATTCACAATCGGTAATAGGTACAACAGCAGCAGTAACACGTATGATAATACGAGCATCAACCACAAGTATAACAGTACTTGCAACGACTACAAGTCAGCAACATAACAACGACTACAACACACCAACAACTGCATCACCAGCAACAACCAGAGAGAGTACAACAGCACTGGCAGCAACTATAACAACACGAACATCAAGTGCAACATCAACAACAATCACAACACAAAAGAAGCTACAGCACAGCAAAAAAAAAGTACAACACACCAGCAACAAAAAAAAAACTATAACCATAACACACAAAGAACAACTACAAAAGTAGTAACAGTAACTACAACCCTTACCATGAACTACTACAAGACCAGCAACGACATAACAACAGACCCAGCTACAACAGCAAACACAACCACAAACAACAACAACAACACCACAGTAGCACTAGCTCATGCTTGAATTTCATCAATCCATATTCCCAAATCTCATTTCAAAATGGATATTTCATTAGCTTCCATTCTGAACACGTAAAAATTTCTTCCAACATTAGTGACATATTTTTCCTCACAGCACATTTTCTACAACAGACAAAAATCAGCCAACCTTCGATGTAGGCACACGCACACACATGTATACACACACACATATATATATATATATCTATATATATATATATATATATATATATATATATATATATATATATATATATATATATATATATATATATATTTTCCAAAAGAAGGAACAGAGAAGAGGGCCAGGTGAGGATATTCCCTCAAAGGCCCAGTCCTCAGTTCTTAACGCTACCTCGCTATCGCGGGAAATAGCGAATAGTATAAAAAAAATATATATATATATATATATATATATATATATATATATATATATATATATATATATACAGAGAGAGAGAGAGAGAGAGAGAGAGAGAGAGAGAGAGAGAGAGAGAGAGAGAGAGAGAGAGAGAGAGAGAGAGAGAGAGAGAGAGACTTTCTTTTCGTTTCAATCTACTGTACGCAAGAAAGAGTGATTCTCCCTCCACTTGGAACAGCAGTTCAGTAAAGGTCATCCACTAACGGAGTCTACGTGAAAATATGGCCCGTTTTGGTGACGTCGGCCACGACTTACGTCTGACACGACGTATGAACACGTACATGGACATCAACATAATCATAAAATATAAAGACATCAGTATGTGATGTGAGCGTATTATGAATTAGGGTAGCATGATACAATATGATAAGACAAATAGATAAGACACGCCCAAACTCAGAGCCTGGGCACCGGAGCAACCAGGAGTGTCTGAACTTAATGTAAATGGCGAATTTTGCCCCTGAACCAGAACTTTTGCGACATACTGTACGTACCGCGTTGTAAATCTTAGTCGTAACGGAACAGAGGAAAGGATGTGGGATGGGCGAGTGATGGAAGGTCACAGTGAGAGAGATTGAGTGGGTGTGGATGGGAGTGGAAGAGAGAACTATATGAAACTGAGAGAGGGAAAGGAGGAGGAGGTGTTCACGCTACCTTTGGCAGTGGGGTCTGAGTGGAAGTGGAGGGATAGGAAGCGGGAGGAGGAGGAGAAGGAGAGGGGAGAAGTGGAAGAAACAGAAGGAGCGGGAGGGTGGGTGGGAGTGGAGGGAGAGTTGAGGATGTCACAACACAAGAGAGGATGAAACTGGCAGTTTCATCAGATCTGTGGAGAGAGAGAGAGAGAGAGAGAGAGAGAGAGAGAGAGAGAGAGAGAGAGAGAGAGAGAGAGAGAGAGAGAGAGAGAGAAGGATGGGGGAGGGGCTAGTGGAGGTTAAGAAACGCGGGGTTAACGGCCTGGATTATAACCAGGCTAAGTCACCGGGTTCATCGTCGCCGGTGCCCCGCTAGAGCGCACCTCTCCCTCCGTCGTCGTTACCCCGCTAGAACGAACCTCTCTCTCTCCGTCGATGTCTCGCGAGGTCGACCTCTCTCTCTCTCGGTCACTGCCTCGCGAGACCGAGCCCCCTCACACCGGACATGAGAGCACACATATACCGAACCATCAAAGATTTTTGATTAATGAGCTCCGAGGCCACAGGAATAGGTCAGATGACGGAATTCCTTTACTTGTATTTTCACCCATCTGGCCATCGCAGCCCCAGATTGTCATGCAAATGAGATGCAAATAAGGCTGTACCGATGGGCTCATTAATAAAAGATCAGAGACTTATTCGTGGATGTGTGTTCACAGGCCACAGACCTATGAACTTGAAGGTTCCCAAACTACATCCCCTGGTGGAGAGGAGATATTACTCAAAATATGAACAACTCAAACCAAGACGTGACCCACCAGATCTGTTGTGAATGATAATGAAATCTGGAACGAGACCAAAGCAAGTCTTGAGTACACGCTGAGGATGTCTTGCACACTTCCATCACTTCGCCTATCATCTGAGGGTCGATTTCTTCCTCTAACTTCACCTCGTAGTTTGTCTTGAAGGAAGGAGAACAAGAGGAAGGGGGAAAAAATGAGGAAATCAGAAATGGGTTTTAAAGACGTCACCGGCTATTCTCTGATTTAATCCCTAGTCTTCTCTCTTCCTCCGACTTCATCTTACAATCCTTTTTTGATGGACGTGAAACCAGGAGGAGGAGGAGGAGGGGGAAGGGGAGGTGGAGGGGGGGAGAGGGAAATTAGGCGGGGGTTTTACTACGCAAGACGACAGGTAATGGGTCTGCCATGTGCTCGCGTGGAAACCAATTAATCAAAGGGGAAAATGGCTGAAGACATGTTAATGTGTGTCCTAATGTATCGGTGGAAACTGTTTTATCGCCGGCTTGAATGGATCTCAGACATCAGGTCGAGAGAGAGAGAGAGAGAGAGAGAGAGAGAGAGAGAGAGAGAGAGAGAGAGAGAGAGAGAGAGGTGTGTGTGTGTGTGTGTGTGTGTGTGTGTGTGTGTGTGTGTGTGTGTGTGTGTGTGTGATGCAGAACGAGTACGTACACTGATCTCATTCAGTATCATCCCGTTGGGATGAATTTCACGTGGCTGCTATCAGGGATGAGAATCGTCTGTTCGTACACAACATGACTTACGAAGTAACTTACCAGTACTTGACTCAAGTAGTTCCTAAGTGAGCCATTACTCCGCTAATCCCCTAAGAACGCCGCTTAAGCCCCAGTACCTCGTTAGGGCTAAGGGACTCAAAGCACACTGAGTCCCTCTGACATGCAAGGGTATTCACTGGTTCACCGAAATGGCGTCCTAGCTACGTCTCTTCGTTGTATATCAACTGACTGTTCTATTTCTCTCTCTTGTATCGATCGACGCAACGACCCTTTGCGCAGAACGGTGTGACCCATGAGCTCCCAACGAGGGTTCGAGCCTTTAGCAGCTCAAACGGCATAACCCTTGACCTTGAGAGAACACACTCTTTGGGTATGACGGCCTGACCTTTGACCTGACTCTTCAAAAGGCGAGGTGAAAGACCAGGCGCCATCATGAGCTCGAGCCTGGGAAAATATTTCACAGACTCGGAGGAGCGAGGTCTTGCGCAGGCTAACACACCGCCCACCACGCACGTATGGCAACGGTAAAGCGTAGGACTTCAATACGTCGTGATACCTTAGTGTTCTACTTTAAAGTAGGACGACGCATCAGCATTTACATTTCCTTCCCTGTGCGATGCTTGTGACCACAGCCACTGCTACAACGCGATTCATTCATTACTGACTGACATCATCCTCAGTTCATAAAAAAAAAACTTCCTATTTCTTAAATTCTTTTTTCATTGATAAAAAAAAAACTCTGCGGGAAATAAATGCCCTTAATTTTATGCAAGACAGACATACGGAGAGGAACATCTGCATTCGCTGTGGCATTTCAGTTGACCTTAACACGCTGGCTGGACAAGAGAGGAGGACTCATGGGTTCTGAGGCTTGGATCATGAGCGTGTCTGACATTGGAAATGCGAGAGAGAGAAAAAAAACATGGCGTCCACGATCATGTAAACAAGGACATGCAAACAAGACCAGCACCCAAGGTTAGCCAGGTATGGTCATGCAACTGACAACAGCGTCCATGTCCTCTTAGACAAGGGTAAGCAAACAAAAACAACGATCGTGCTTACCTTAGAGAAGGCAAGAACAACTTGAATGCAGATATGTGGCACCATCTGACCAACAAACAAAGGCCTCCTAAGTGTTTGCAGCTTTAAACAATACTGTTCATCACCTTAACAAACAATATCCTGAGTCAAAGTGTGTAAATGACGAGTAAATCATTTACAGATATCACATGGGAGGCTGAAGGGCAGTGAGGAGCGCCCACACCCTAACACTTGAGACTCTCCTTGAGACGGATTTACAAACGGAGACACAAAACAGATCAGACGGCGCTCGAGGGAAGGATCAAGGTTGCCTAGACGCTGCCTGGAAGCAAGGAGAGGTAGGAAAGCAAGGGAAGGAGAGAGAGAGAGAGAGAGAGAGAGAGAGAGAGAGAGAGAGAGAGAGGTGTAGGGTGGACTCTGGCAGAAACAAAGGCGGGCTTGGCAAACTGTGATGGTGGCGGAGGTGAAGGAGGTAAGAGGTTGGATGTGAAGTGCTCGTCCAAAGTTTCGGTTTGAGAGAGAGAGAGAGAGAGAGAGAGAGAGAGAGAGAGAGAGAGAGAGAGAGAGAGAGAGAGAGAGAGAGAGAGAGAGAGAGGAGGTGTGTGTGTGTGTGTGTGTGTGTGTGTGTGTGTGTGTGTGTGTGTGTGTGTGTGTGTGTGTTAAAAGATGAATCAGCATCACCGCAAACACAAATGCCCCCGTTGCCTTCGACAAGCCCCGTGGGTAAATCAGCCAAGCATCAACCACCTCCACCCAGATCTCTGTAAAGGTTGTTCCTCGGGAGACCTCTGGCACCTTCCTCCTACCACGTATTCCGTGGCATCAAAACTATAAACGACGGAAATCACAAACGTCAACTTCTGGCTTAATTACTAAAAACTATATGACTCATTTGTGAGTAATCTCTTCGTGCAAGTAAACAGAAGCTACTGTACCACTTACTCCGCAGTCAGCGCCTGCCACCAGAGATCCCCCGTCCCCGTGTTGCAGTTCGTCACCATAAACAACACTGAGCTCAACCGAACCCGTGCCAACCGCTCCAACAAAAGCCTCATCCCAACCATGTTGTGAACATCATCAACGACCAGCAGACTGTCACACCAGGGTCTGTGTAAAGACCATTTGCAGACCCCCAACCCAACTCCTTTATAGTCCCACTTTCTATATACATTGCTTACATATATTGCCTGTGAGCTGTAATAATCAAATCGATTATATAAATAATAATCATTACCATCATTACGCAACAAAAAACGGGGACACTCAGCAACCACATGGTGCTGTGAGCTCTCACTGTTTTCATCTGTTTTTGATGGTATTAGCTCGCCCTGGAGGTCAGTGCTGGAGCTCAGGAAGTATGAACACCCACGAAGTGGAAAGGAACAGTAAAATGTTTGAGGCACTCTTGGATTTAGCCGTATTTCTCAAGTGAAAATTGAGGATCATCGGTCCATTACTGCTGGAAGGAAAGCGGTTATGTCCTCAGGCCCCCTGGGGGTTCCCTCGTTGGCTGACATCGTTCTGACGTCACTGCTGGACCTGCTGTGCGGCTCGTCCATGGGAAGGACCATGGAGGGACAGAGCGAGGGTATCACTGCCACTATGACCCACATCAGGAATGTTAGCTCTACTATTACCAGGGGTTGCCAGTACCAGTGCTAATAATGCCGTCAATGTCTGCGATACCAGAACGACGGGGTATCTCCGCTAATGCTACCAGTACCTGGGGTGTTGATGCCAGTGCTAATAGTAAAACGAGCCGCACGAGTGTAAGTGTTAGCACTGCCAGGGGATGCTGGTGCTGAGGCCTATCAAACGTGTCTTTGTATTTAGTTATGGCGATGGAACAGGATGTCCTTGTGATGAACGAGTCTCATTAAAGGCAAAAGCATCTACAGGAGACATAAGGCAACTCGAGCTAAGAGCCCACAGGCTATCCACGTGATCTGTTGGGTGTTAGCGACGCCTAGATTCATCGCCGGCTTCTCCCACTGGTCTTCACCCAACACCTCCAATCTTTGGAGTGCTGCGGCTCAAGCCCTGGGAGGTTTTGCCTTCTCAGTGAATTCCATCTAACTAATGAATTCCTAAGTATGAGGTACTCTAACCCCAACCCTCCACCTCCCCCCACTCGTCCTGCTACAGGTGCTGGGGTACTGGTCACGTCCAGACATTGCTCGGCCGAGGAGAAATGTGCGTCGTGTGCCGGCCAGCATGACCTGCCATCTGTCGACACACGCCTCCCACTCGTCCACACTTCGCCAGAATCAACCCCATCATCTCGACCTATCTCAAATGATGCTCGGCGGTGAGCCCTGGGTGTCATACGAAATATACATGTGCCAGACAGACACCATATCCAATATCCTTTTACCCTACATAACGTCGGTTCATCCACCTGGACCCAGGTCCTCAGCATGACGTGACACTAGTCGTGAAAATATCAGCTTTCTAAAAGAGATGGGATTTACTAGAGGCCAGAATTAACAAGATCCTCTTCGCCCTTGGGGGGAAAGATCCCACCCTAGACACACATCTACCACCCCCTACTGCCAGCCTGACACTGTCACCACTTGAAATATGCTTAATGGAGCCAGTAATCAAACCGTGCCATTTAACAGCGCCACGCACCACAACACTGCTGTATCTCAATTCTACACCACTTTGGTCTTCAGCCTCAAAGCATCCCTCCACATCCGTTCCAAAACAACCCTGCACCTCAGAGGACTAAAGCCCAAGATATTAAACACGCGCGCATTACCTCTCTCCCACAGCCGCTCCAACAGAAATTTCAACATCTCTGTATCGAATTAAGCGAAGCGAAATCGGTCATCTAAATATCCAGACTCTAGTCGAGGCAACAGAAACAAGACAGTGACTGGCAAGAATGAACCCCAGCCACCTCTGACGTCCTGGCAATACTTGTCGGTTTGTCCCCTAACGTCAATAAAGCGCATTAAGCCGGACATCAAGGATTACCTGTAATGGACAAAGAAATGACCATGACGCATTCACGGGCCTCCCGGGGTCGAGCGTCTAAGTTCGACTCCTGGTTGCGGCAGTCTGTCCGCAGTCAACCCTACTGTTCATCCTTCCCCCCAGGGTTGGTCAGTCAAATGAGTACCTGGTTCTGGGTAAGGTATATGTAAATAGCGTTAATGAGATGGCCTTGATTAAGGCATTCAGTTGCCCGTGCCGTCCAAGATAACATGAAGCAATAAATATTCACCTTCAGTATAACTTGGAATGCAGACATTCAATATATCTTATTCATGCTTAAAGAAGCACCGCTATCCACCCTTGCAATGACCTCTGGGCAGATTGCGTTTCCTGTGAGATGCGAGTTCCAATGTTACATTTAACTATCTGAGGTCAGTGACCTTTGAACTAGAAAGTACTTCCTTCGCTGAGAGGTTAATAAAGGAATACCAACAAACTAACCATGATAATCATCATCTTTACTATTTTTAGTAGTAATAGTAGTATTGGTAGTAGTAGTAGTAGTAGTAGTATTGGTAGAAGTAATAGTAGTAGTAGTAGTAGTAGTAGTAGTAGTAGTAGTAGTAGTAGTAGTAGTAGTAGTAGCAATCTCATCGTTATCAATATCATTACAACCATCATTCTTATCATCATCGTCATCATTATCATTAATATCATCATTATCATTAATATCATCATTATCATTTATATCATCATTATCAGTCAAACACACAAACATGCACAGACAAGGCCAAGCAGACCGTGAGAGGAGGCAAGCAATGTACCAAGCATCACATACCCTCCGGTTTTCAGCTCGGGGGAGCATAAAGATATATGAAGCCATCAAACAGCTACAGCGTCAGAAAGAGAGGGACAAATCCACCATTGCAGAAATTCCACTCATACTCTCCCCAGACCCGAGCACGGCAGCTCACAGACAATCCTACACAACACTGAGGCATTCCACACCGTAAGGCTGGGAGTCACACAGCCGCACCAGCTCGAGCCCGCCCTTAGGAGCGACTTTCCCAGGGCGTAAGGAGGACATATAGCAGACACGGACGGCTAAACGGAACAACTTTTCTTACTAAGCGGAGCGCCGAGGACCAGGAGGCAACCACCATCCACAGTCGGGTAATGCACTGTACGAACCTCATGGTCGCTGTCCATGGTCACTGCTTATGGGCACTGTTCATGGTCACTGCTCGTAATCGTCTAGTCACCTTCTCAAGCCATTACACTTTCAGGTTAACCACACACACACACACACACACACACACACACACACACACACACACACACACACAAAGAAATTACAGAGGGTAGCGAGTGGTGGGATGAAGAATTTACGTTGCTTGCTAAAGAGAAAAGAGAGGGGTTGGGGGGAGCTGACAGGAAAAAAGTGCAAACGACTGAGGAATGTATAAGAGAAAAAGACAGCAGGTCAAGAGGAAAGTGCAGGGGTTGAAAAAGAGGGCAAATGAGAGTTGGGGTGAACGAGTATCAATAAACTTAAGGGAGAATAAGATGTTTTGAAAGGTTAATAATGTGCGAAAAACAAATGAACAAATATCGGAAAAAAGGCACAAAATGGGGAGTGGTAACAGGTAGTCATACACTGAAGAGGAGACAGAGGGAGAATTTTGAAGGACTACTGAATGTGTTTGATGATAGGGTGGCAGATGTAGGGTGTTTGGGTCGGGGTGGTATGCTAAGTGACAGGGTCATGGAGAGTGGTTTGGTGGAGAGAGAAGAGGTGATGAAAGCCTAATGTACGATGAAATGTGACAAAGTGGCAAGAGTGGACGGTAATGTAGCTGATTTTTTTTTTTTTTTTTTCAAGGGGATGGCTTGGTTTGGTGGAGAGAGAAGAGGTGATGAAAGCCTAATGTACGATGAAATGTGACAAAGTGGCAAGAGTGGACGGTAATGTAGCTGATTTTTTTTTTTTTCAAGGGGATGGCTATGTTGTTATTCGGTTATTTAGGATTTCCAACGTATTCCTGAATCATGGTGAGGTGCCTGAGGATTAGCGGAATGCATGTGTAATGCCGATGTATATAGGAAAGAAAGATAAAGTTGAGTGCTAATAGTACACAGCTATAAGATTATTGAGTGTACATGGTATGATGCATGGGAGGGACTGGCTAAAAGGGTAGAGGCACGCAAAGAGCATCAGCATGGAGAGGAGCAGTGTGGTTTCAGAAGTTGTAGGGGATGTGTGGATCAGGTGTTTACTTTACGGAATGTGTGAAAGAACTATTTAGAGAAAGGGATGGATTAGTATGTGGCATTTACAGATCTGTTGACAGCATATGACAGGGTTGATATAAATGCCTTATAGAAGAATGTACAGTGAGGAAGGAAAATCTGCTAGAACAGTCAGACGTTTTGATCAAGGAAGTAAGACGTATGTACGAGTAGGAAAAGAGGAGAGAGAATGGTTTCAAATGAAGGGTGGCCTTCACTAGGGGTGCGTGATATCAATATGGTTGTCTATAAGGTGGTGGGGAGGTAAATACGACAGAGAGAGGGGAGACTATGCAGTCTGTAAGGTAGGATAAGGCCTGGGATGCGAGTCAATTTTTGTTTGCTGACGATACAGAACTGGTGGCGGATTCGAATGAGAAACTGCAGAAGCTGGTCACTGAGTTTGGAAGAATGCGTGGAAGGAGGAAGTTGAGAGTAAATGCTTATAAAAGCAAGGTTATTAGGTTTAGCAGGTTTGAGGGGAAAAACAGTTGGGGTGCAAGTCTGAATGGAGAAAAAATGGACGAAGTGAAGAGTTTTAGATACTGGGGAATGGACATGGCAGCGAATGGAATCATAGGAGTAAAAGTGAGTTATATGGCAAGGGAGGGGGCTATGGTTCTGGTAGCGTTGAAAAAAATATGTGGAAAGAGAATTCGTTATCTGGGAGGGCAAAAATGGTATGTTTAAAAGTACAGTAGTCCCAGTCGTATTATATGGTTTCGAGGCATGGGCTATAGATGAGGCTGTGCGGAAGAAGGTGGATGTGTTGGAAATGAAATGTTTGAGGACAATATGTGGTGTGAGGTGGTTTGATCAAGTAAGCAATGAAAGAGTAAGAGGTGTTTGCTAATAAAATGAGTATGGTTGAGACAGCTGAAGAGGGTGTGATGAAAAGGTTTGGATATATGGAGAGGATGAGTAGGGAAAGGTTGACAAAGACGATTTAAGTGTCGGAAGTGGAGGGAACAAGGAGAATGGGGAGACAAAACTACAGATGGTAGGATGGAGCGAAAAAGATTTTGAGCGATCGTGGCCTGAACATGCAGGTGGGTGAAAGGCATGCACGAGATAGAGTGAATTGGAGCGATGTGATACAAAGAGGTCGACGTGCTGTAAATGGACTGAACCAGGAAATGTGAAGCGACCAGGGCATGTGAAAAGTTCAGGGTAAACCATGGAAACGCCTTTGGGGCCTGGTTGGGGATAGGGAGCTGTGGTTTCGGGGCATTAAACATGACACGCTAGAAAATGGATGTAAGCCGATGCGGCGTTTCTTCGTCTGTTCCAGGCGCTGCTTTGCCAACGTGGGAAAAGGTGATCGAGTATATATATATATATATATATATATATATATATATATATATATATATATATATATGATACTAAATTTGTTCTTAAGGTCAAGTACAATCTAACTGGAAAATCTCTGATTTCGTTTTGCTACGCGGGAAGAATACATTACCAGTCGCGGGGGATAATTTGGAATTTTTCTTTTAACTTATTCACGATTTAATGAATAATTCAAAAGTGAGAGAGGATCGTGAATATCAGGGTAAATGACGGGTTAATCAACCCCGGAACAGGCGATACTCTCGTGGAAATAAACAGAACCCATGGAAACCTTATGTGCTCTTCCCAAGTAGCCATGATCTAGGTCAATTTCTAATGATATAGTCGATATGTAGCAGCGTTCATGTCTTTTCTTAAGCCCAGCCACATGATGAAGAACGTTCGCTTCCTACATGATGAAGAACGTTCGCTAGAATGTGTTCGTTTGCTAACAACATGAATTTTTTTTTACAATATCGTGTTCGTTTGTTGGTCATATGGTGAAAAACTTTTCCCTTGCATTTCACATAACGAAGAATGTTTGCCAGAATGTGTTCGGTGCTGACCACACGATGAAAAATGTTTGCTAAAATGGGTTAGTTTTCTCGCCATATGGTGTAGAAAGTTCACTAGAATGTGTTAAGTTTCTAGGCCACATGGTGAAGAATGTTCGCTGGAATGTGTTCATGAGCCGGAAGGTATTAATGTGTACACGTATGCACACAGAGTCCACAAACTGGACGCAAACACGAGCATAACAATCAAATTCATTTGCTTCAAATTACACTGAAAGTAAGGTAAATCTCAGCTGCTAGGTGAGTGGTCAGCCAGGTTTCCATAGGCTCTCTTGATTTCCAGAAATGTTTCACTTAATTTGTTAATCAATCCCATGTATTCCTGAGTTCCATAACCCTTCTCATTACACATCATTGTCTAGAATCATAGTGAAGTGTTTTAGATATCTGGGAGTGGATTTGGTAGCGGATGGCACCATGGAAGCGGAAGTGAATCATAGGGTGGGGGAGGGGGCGAAAGTTCTGGGAGCGTTGAAGAATGTGTGGAAGTCGAGAGTGTTCTCTTGGAAAGCAAAAATAGGTATGTTTGAAGAAATAGTGGTTCCAACAATGTTATATGGTTGCGAGGCGTGGGCTATAGATAAGAGTTGTGCTGAGGAGGGTGGATGTGCTGGAAATGAGATGTTTGAGGACAATATGTGGTGTGAGGTGGTTTGATCGAATAAGTAATGAAAGGGTAAGATGGATGTGTGGAAATAAAGTGTGTGGTTGAGAGAGCAGAAGAGGGTGTTTTGAAATGGTTTGGTCACATGGAAAGAATGAGTGAGGAAAGATTGACCAAGAGGATATATGTGTCAGAGGTGGAGGGAATGAGTAGAAGTGGGAGACCAAATTGGAGATGGAAAGATGGAGTGAAAAAGATTTTGAGTGATCGGGGCCTGAACATGCAGGAGGGTAAAAGGCGTGCAAGGAATAGAGTGAATTGGAACGATGTAGTATACCGGGGTCGAGGTGCTGTCAATGGATTGAACCAGGGCATGTGAAGCGTCTGGGGTAAACCATGGAAAGCTTTGTGGGGCCTGGATGTGGAAAGGGAGCTGTGGTTTCGGTGCATTATACATGACAGCTAGAGACCGAGTGTGAACGAATGTGGCCTTTGTTGTCTTTTCCTAGCGCTACCTCGCACACATGTGGGAGGGGGGGGGATTCATTTCATTTGTGACGGGGTGGCGACGGGAACGAATAAGGGCAGACAGTATGAATTATGTACATCTGTATCTATGTATATGTCTCTGTATGTATATATATGTATAGGTTGATATGTATAGGTATGTATATGTGCGTGTGTGGACGTGTATGTATATACATGTGTATGTGGGTGGGTTGGGCCATTCTTTTGTCTGCTTCCTTGCGCTACCTCGCTAACATGGGAGACAGCGACAAAGTATAATAAATAAAATATGTAAATATATATATATATATATATATATATATATATATATATATATATATATATATATATATATATATATTTTTTTTTTTTTTTTTTCTTTCAAACTATTTGCCATTTTCCGCGTTAGCGAGGTAGCGTTAAGAACAGAGGACTGGGCCTTTGAGGGAATATCCTCACCTGGCCCCCTTCTCTGTTCCTTCTTTTGGAAAATTAAAAAAAAAAACACGAGAGCGGAGGATTTCCAGCCCCACGCTCCCTCCCCTTTCAGTCGCCTTCTACGACACGCAGGGAATATGTGGGAAGTATTCTTTCTCCCCTACCCCCAGAGATAATATATATATATATATATATATATATATATATATATATATATATATATATATATATATATATATATATATATAAATATATACTGGGCTCGAAATCAGGCTCCCCTGGTCCAATACATATTCTCCACAGTACAATCATCGTCCAGTATGAAATCGATGCCCTTCCACAGTTGGTTTCAGTGTGACCTTACATCACATAGTCAACCAACTTTAATTTTGTGAATTATTAATAGCCACTACCGAATTGAAATCCCACATACATGACAGGAGAAATTGCTTCTTACATCAACGAAGAAATCGCGTTCACTAAAAATGTTCCAAGTCGAAGCATTTTGAGGACTGTGGTGTTGAGACCGCCTGGTGGGATTCAGGCAGTGAGGAAAACAGCCACACTAGGGCGGAGGCAGGCACAATCCCAGGTGGGGACACGGGAAAAGGCAGGTGGGGACCGGGGTCAATTTGGGTCACCGTCAGGCTTCCCTTTCCCAACGCTGCACACACACACACACACACACACACATAAAAAGGTAAATGACAGATTTTATGATCATTTGGCAGAAATCTAGTACGAACAAGATCCGATCATGAGGGAAGATGTTTAACATACCAGTATGTTAAACATAATGTATGTTATTATCCCCTGCCAGTAGCGCCGTGTACATTAATATCGTCTGTGCCCGCTGCCTCAAGAAGGACAGCTTTATATCTGCGGAGTCTTAAACCGTATTTTCTATGTAGTCACACATACCACGGTGTGATCTCCCTACATAACACGGAGAGATTAAAACGTTAAGGGGGGGGGGAAAAACTAAGCGATAAACTATGGCAAGGAATTCTTAATTGAAGTCTTCAAAGTAATTTAGATCATCTTTGGAATTTCAATAATTCATGCATAATGAATTAAAGATTCCAAAAGAATTGGTCCTTCTTCTTATTCAAATTGTTATCCCTGACCGAGCAGATAATGGTGGCTTATCTGCTTATATTAGCAGTGGGATATGAGTGTGTGGACATGTGGACGTGAGTACGTTACTGTGAGTCAAGCGTCCAGTAAAAAGGCCATTTAGGTAGTTTAAGTCGCTTTGTTGGAGTAATCATCAGTACGAAAAGATTACAATACTATTCATCATCACGGTTACTGTGTGACAGGGAGAGAGTTTGACACCCGTGTTGCCCCGTCTCTTAACTCTGTATATATGTAACATGTCCTAACACACACACACACACACACACACACACACACACACACACACACACACACACACACACAAACCTAAGCCCGAGCCCAACACCCGTCGATCAACCAACACCAAGTGGAGGATAAAAACTTGGGGTGGGTGTGGGCCTTACCGTGCCCAGGAATAAAACCCATTCTGGTCTTTGCTAACTCATGGTCAACAACGCTAAACCCTAAACCATAAATACCCGTGTGCACTACGGATGTCCGTGTATACACAGCACCTCCATAACCCATCCCTATAAACAACACCTAAACATACCCCAAACACAACACTTCCGTATACAACAACCCCAAATATAACATCCACCTATACACAGTACCCGGATCAAAATTAACAACCCCATACACAGCACCTACCGTCACAATGGCATCATACACATTACAGCCATACACATTACATCACCATACATAACACCTATATATATATTACATCACCATACATAGCACCTATGTTCACAACATCACCATACATAACACACATATACATTACATCACCATACATAGCACATATATACATTACATCACCATACATAACACCTATATACATTACATCACCATACATAACACCTATATACGTTATATCACCATACATAACACACATATACATCACCATACATAACACACAGATACAACACCATACATAACACACATATACATCACCATACATAATACACATATACATCACCGTACATAACACACATATACATTACATCACCATACATAACACAGATACATCACCATACATAACAT
Organism: Panulirus ornatus; assembly: GCF_036320965.1. Classification (NCBI taxonomy): domain Eukaryota; kingdom Metazoa; phylum Arthropoda; class Malacostraca; order Decapoda; family Palinuridae; genus Panulirus; species Panulirus ornatus. Next base: position 25,435,439 of record NC_092231.1, on the reverse strand, counting down.
ACATATACATCACCATACATATCACCCATATATGTTACATCACCGTACATAACACACATATACATTACATCACCATACATAACACCTATATACATCACATCACTATACATAACACACATATATATCACCATACATAACACACATATACATCACCACAAATAACATACCCACATACAAGACCTCCGTTATAATACAGACCCTTGACTTCCTTCACACATTATCTACCTAGAAATACACGTCTTCAACACATTGTCTCCCCACAATAATACATCCCAAACACATTATCTCCCCTTCTCCAGTAAAAGAAGTACTTTATCGTATCTCCCGAAACATAAATTCGCTCTCAAAAAAAAAAAAAAAAATAAAAAAAAATAAAAGCTCTTCCCAAACACCATACCTTCCTCCTAAAAACGCAAACCCTTCCCATAAAACACACTGAACATTACCTCCAAAAATCACATATCACGCTCAAAAAAGAAGAAACTTTCGACCTCAAATACGAACACACTACCACATACAATATCTCCTGGAAAGACATACACTAACATAAAATAACAATAAAATTTTACAAACATGTGAAACAATACCGTTCAAAATCGAAACCAACTTTTTTATTAGAATGGAAAATCTTGACCAGTCTTTACGACAAATTGAAATCAATCTAAACAAACCGTCTTTACTAGAAAGTAAAATCTAAACCAGTTTTTACTAGAAAGTAAAATCAGTCTAAACCAACGGTCTCTGCTAGAAAATAAGCGGGGGGGATGGGGGGAAGGAGAGTTACAGGCCCATCACATAAATTTTTATGCAAATGGCGAACTCAGCCGTGAAGATGAGTGTTCAGGGCGTTTAATTCTACCACAATATACCAGAGGATACTGGACGGCAGGGGAGGAAGAGCCAGCCACTGTGGCTCACACACGGCTAGTGTGTGTGTGTGTGTGTGTGTGTGTGTGTTGTGTGAGGTTACTGATCTTACTACTAATATGAAGGGTGAGGTTACTGACCTTACTGCTATTGTGAAGTGTGAGGTTAATGACCTTACTGTCACATACTACCAGGAAAGACTAGGGCATAGTTAGTGTAGTCCATCTCTTCTCCCTCCTCCACTCTCAGCACTGGTGTATGGGCTGATTCCTGCATACCTACATCCTCCTCCCACCCTCCCTCACTATCCTCCCTCCTAATTACCCACACACCCTCCCCACTATTTCCCTCTGCATTCTCCCCCACCCCCTCGCTCTAGTCCTCTCCCATTCTCAATCCCCTACAATCCCATAACACACCAATCTTCTACCATACCTAATCCCCCCCCCTACCAGTAACCCTGTCATACACACAGCTACATGGTCACCTCTGCAGTGCAGGGGACACTGTCTACATCACCACCAGGCCAGAACACTTACACACACACACACACACACGCACACAACAGCAGCTCAACAGGTACACTTGAAGCAGCTACAGAGGGTGTAATACACTACATACATCATCTGAGGTCGTTAAACCTCCAACAATATGCATAGCTCGTCCACAGTTTTCTAATCTTACGTTTCTCAAAATCTCGTCACCAGTGCGAGTCCCATACAAGCAACGTAGAGCAAAGGACAATGTCAAAAAATAATGGTTATCATAGTCACGCAAAGTGAATAAGTAATACCTAATCATAACATTATACACGCTGTTACTTCATGTGTCCCTTTATGCACTGGTCAGAATATGTGATGATATTAACCAATATATTTTCCCCGTGGACTCATAGGAATACACACACACACACACACACACACACATATATATATATATATATATATATATATATATATATATATATATATATATATATTATATATATATATATATATATATATATATATATATATATATATATATATATATATATATATTTTTATATCTATTTATTTTGCTTTGTCGCTGTCTCCCGCGTTTGCGAGGTAGCGCAAGGAAACAGACGAAAGAAATGGCCCAACCCATCCCCATACACATGTATATACATACACGTCCCCACACGCAAATATACATACCCATACATCTCAATGTACACATATATATACACACAGACATATACATATATACACATGCACACAATTCACACTGTCTGCCTTTATTCATTCCCATCGCCACCTCGCCACACATGGAATACCATCCCCCTCCCCCCTCATGTGTGCGAGGTAACGCTAGGAAAAGACAACAAAGGCCTCATTCGTTCACACTCGGTCTCTAGCTGTCATGCAATAACGCCCGAAACCACAGCTCCCTTTCCACATCCAGGCCCCACAGAACTTTCCATGGTTTACCCCAGACGCTTCACATGCCCTGATTCAATCCATTGACAGCACGTCGACCCCGGTATACCACATCGATCCAATTCACTCTATTCCTTGCCCGCCTTTTACCCTCCTGCATGTTCAGGCCCCGATCACTCAAAATCTTTTTCACTCCATCTTTCCACCTCCAATTTGGTCTCCCACTTCTCGTTCCCTCCACATCCGACACATATATCCTCTTGGTATCCTCTTGGTCAATCTTTCCTCACTCGTTCTCTCCATGTGCCCAAACCATTTCAAAACACCCTCTTCTGCTCTCTCAACCACGCTCTTTTTATTTCCACACATCTCTCTTACCCTTACATTACTTACTCGATCAAACCACCTCACACCACACATTGTCCTCAAACATCACATTTCCAGCACATCCACCCTCCTGCGCACAACTCTATCCATAGCCCACGCCTCGCAACCATACAACATTGTTGGAACCACTATTCCTTCAAACATACCCATTTTTGCTTTCCGAGATTTTGCTTTCCGAGATAATGTTCTCGACTTCCACACATTCTTCAAGGCTCCCAGGATTTTCGCCCCCTCCCCCACCCTATGATTCACTTCCGCTTCCATGGTTTCATCCGCTGCCAGATCCACTCCCAGATATCTAAAACACTTTACTTCCTCCAGTTTTTCTCCATTCAAACTTTCCTCCCAATTGATTTGACCCTCAAACCTACTGTACCTAATAACCTTGCTCTTATTCACATTTACTCTTAACTTTCTTCTTTCACACACTTTACCAAACTCAGTCACCAGCTTCTGCAGTTTCTCACATGAATCAGCCACCAGAGCTGTATCATCAGCGAACAACAACTGACTCACTTCCCTAGCTCTCTCATCCACAACAGACTTCATTCTTGCCCCTCTTTCCAAAACTCTTGCATTCACCTCCCTAACAACCCCATCCATAAACAAATTAAACAACCACGGAGACATCACACACCCCTGCCGCAAACCTACATTCACTGAGAACCAATCACTTTCCTCTCTTCCTACACGTACACATGCCTTACATCCTCGATAAAAACTTTTCACTGCTTCTAACAACTTACCACCCACACCATATATTCTTAATACCTTCCACAGAGCATCTCTATCAACTCTATCATATGCCTTCTCCAGATCCATAAATGCTACATACAAATCCATTTGCTTTTCTAAGTATTTCTCACATTCATTCTTCAAAGCAAACACCTGATCCACACATCCTCTACCACTTCTGAAAACCACACTGCTCTTCCCCAATCTGATGCTCTGTACATGCCTTCACCCTCTCAATCAATACCCTCCCATATAATATATATATATATATATATATATATATATATATATATATATATATATATATATATATATATATATATATCAAATCTATTTCTTATATTGTACGGACATATTTTCTAATATTCTTACATTCTTCACTCTACATATCTTTAAGAATGTCAAAATGTGGAGATCACGTTAAATGTAAAATGTCAAAATGTTGGGATACAGTCCACAACAGGATGTAAGGATGAGAGTAAATAATGATATTGTTTAAATGTGAAGAAGGTTGATGAGTGTAGGTTGGGTGAACATAAAAATTGGTATCGAATGTTATAAATGTTCTAGCGCTGAGCACGGTCGGCCGTGGACAATAATACCGGATGACTTATACCGGATGACTGAACGTCTGCAATATCCGTGGGTTCCGCTACCGCCATCCGCAGGGCAGGGGGCTTAACCACCAAGTTTTTAAGTCCTTCAGCACGACAACAGGTGCCACCTGAGGACGACAGTGAGACCCTCTGAGCACGGTGGTACGCCCACGAGGGCACGGTGGTACGACCACTGAGCACTGTGGTACGACCGCTCGGCACGGTAGTACGACCACTCGACATGGTGGTACGACCACTGGGTACGGCGGTACGATCACTGGGTACGGTGGTACGAACCTTGAGCATAATGGCGTCTCCCTTCAAGCACAGTGGTAAGACCATTGAGCACGACACATGCCCCTTTCAGCACAGAGGTTAAACCTTTAAGCAATATTGAACGACCCTTGAAGCTCAATAGTACTACCCTTTAGGCACAATGGTACTATCCTAAAGCATGATATGATACGGTATGGCCCCTGCACAAGCCGGTGTGATCTTTGAGAACAGTACCATTCTTTACGTACAAAAAGTACTGCTATATTACTCCCTATGGATGAATAAGATCACAAAGTTTCTTAACTTCTCAAAGTACACGTCTCGGGGGTCAATAATTATCTTCAGTCCTAAGACGCTTCGGGAGACACATGTTTCATCTCGACAGGTCTTTTCGATCAGTGTTTCCTCAGGGAAAACCAAATCTATGGGAACATGAAAATACCCATTGATGGTCAGTAAAAGTACATTTTTTTTTTTCTGTTGAGCTATACTGACATTGCTAACAAGGCCGGATTTACGAGCGACATCCATAGCGAACAACAACAAGCATAGCATACGTACGGGTTATTCATGCCTCTTAATACACTGCTTAAGAATATCTACTGATGGGTCAATCATGCCACAAAATCCAGCGAAAGCAGGATCTGATCACTAGGGATGTGTGTCACGTGTGTACAAGTTATGACGAACAAGAAAGATGGGAGCTATCGAACTCTTCTTACTACAATGATCAATGCTCTTCTGCTTCACATTGTCTGCACATACTGTAAGGACATGACTGAATCTTAATGTCTAACGTATTTACGTGCTACCAACCCTCACAGCCACTCTTGCAAAAGCTTCAATATACTTTCATATTAGTAATTTCCTCGTGAGTCTTCACACCCACCATACTTCCTTCTGTTGTTTTATCCATCTACATCACCCATGACAGTGATCACCTGTGATATATTCCTTCAATTACGGATACACATTCCTTATAAATAATTCCTAAACACACCGAAGAACCTCAGTATCGTTCTAAGATGCATATGGAAAGCTACAATCATTCTATAAGCCATATAAATTCTCCAACTAAAAATCATAAATTCCAATACCTAAGATTGATCATATTTTCAGAAAACTCTTTTTCTTCAGAAGTCTGCCTTCCACCCTTGAAGAGCCATTTATATCCTGCAGCGAGACAGGCGTCACACCTTTCAATCCGTCCCAAATAAACGGTCAACGAACCCTTACATTTATCAAATACATACATAAATATATCCAGATAACTTCCCTGAAACCATCTAACATCTCTATACATTTACATTCTTCAGTTACCTTACACAGACACATTTATCTAAACTGCCTTTCATAAGATTCAACGTCTCTACTCGCCTACATTCTTCAACTGGTTTTCTTTCGTTGTATTTAATCATAAGAATTCACAATATCTTACATAAGCGTCGTCAAGTACATCTCTCATGTCCGAGGTCACATGCACCTTCAGGTTTACCGGGCGTGTCCGAGGCTTTATGCACCTTTAGGTTAACCTTGTGTATCCGCGGCCACATGGCCTTACAGGTACACCTCGTAGGTCCGAGGCCACATGCCACCTTCAATAAAGGATCCACCTGCAACGCCTGGGTGTGTGAACCACATGTCTACACTCGGACATGACTGGGGGAAAAGCCTTAGTGAGAAAGGGGAAAGTTCACAAAGGATTTATGGATTTAGGGAAAGGCATATCAGTGAAACAGGGAAGAACCCTGAAAAGTTTTGTCCTTTCGTGGTGTGTATCTGACGGGGCTGTTTACAGCTGCCAAAAGTTTTCATTATGGAGGCAATGTTTGTGTGGGAGTGCGCAGTGTGGGAGGAGGGAGAGATCTGTAATTACGGTGGGACTACAAGGCTATGAACCACCACCATCGATGATGTTTAGCTTTCCTAAGGTTCAAGCTGTATGGTAAATACGAGCGAGACGGGCGGACCTATAGGGCACGGCTGAACATAGGGATAAAGATGGAGTTACGTCTGAACCACAGGGTTAATGCTGGGGTATGACTGATGATGAAATCTTGAGATATTCGAAGCAACATTTCAAAACACTGCAGCAACGTTTGCATTGATGCAGCAACGTTTACACTAATGGGGCAACGTTTCCGCTGCTGCAGTAATGTTAGAACTGCTGTAGTTGCGGTTGGGTATGGTTAAACCATGGGGCTGAAGCTGGTCGTACTTAACCACAGGCCTGAAGTTTTGGATACGTCTGAACCATAAGGCTGAAGCTGGGGTCCGGCTGAATCATAGGGGTGAACGAAGGGTACAGCTGATCCACGAAGCTGAAGCGAGCGTACAGCTGATCCAAGAAGATGAAGCTAACGTACAGCTAAACTATAAAACTGGAGTTACAAGTTACGATAATTACTCTGTACAGATGATGGGTGATGTTTTGCAAGCTCAGTGAAGAAAGTAGCTGGAAGAAAAGGGGTGAAGTGCTAAGCAGACGTGAGCAGGAATAAATAAATGCCAGTAAAACGCACGCTCTTCGTGCTCGTGGGGCATGGGTGGTCTCATTGCAAAATCAGTATACATAGGGAAGAATTGAAAGTTGTGAAGGGAGTCTAGGTGTTTCGAAAACAGTGTTCAGTATGGATGGCAGTGGGAGGGAACAAAAGTTGAGACGAAAGTAATGTTAAGGAGGAAGAAAAGTTGGAGGAGCTCTGGGAGCCTTGGCGAATGGGAAGGAGGAGGCGAGTGGGGAGTGTGCAAGAAGCGCACATGGTGGCATAGCTCTCAAAATCCTTCAGGATGGTACAATTGTTCCTTCTGCAATGTAAGAATATGAAACCTTTGATCTCATGGGTAAAAGGTAAAAGAGTCAAGAAAACCAATAACCTTAATACAGTAGGCATGATATATATATATGTATATATATATATATATATATATATATATATATATATATATATATATATATATATATATATATTCATTATACTTTGTCGCTGTCTCCCGCGATAGCGAGGTAGCGCAAGGAAACAGACGAAAGAATGGCCCAACCCACCTACATACACATGTATATACATACACGTCCACACATGCACATATACATACCTATACATTTCAATGTATATATATATATATATATATATATATATATATATATATATATATATATATATATATATACAGACATATACATACATACACACGTAAATAAATCATACTTACTGCCTTTATTCATTCCCGTCGCCACCCCGCCACACATGAAAAGACAACCCCCTCCCCCCGCATGCGCGCGAGGTAGCCCTAGGAAAAGACAACAAAGGCCACATTCGTTCATACTCAGTCTCTAGCTGTCACGTATAATGCACCGAAACCACAGCTCCCTTTCCGCATCCAGGCGTGGTAATTTTGGACTCCGCTTGCATAAGGTACACAGCGAGTGGTATGTCACCCTCGGCAAGGTTGTATCATTGTCAAAGGACGAAAAGGAGTACATTAGCGTTGAAGAGCACACAGCAACAAGAGAATAAAGCTGATCATCCATCATAAGGACACCAAGATCAGCCACCTGATTATGAAATACGAACACATGGCCCAGGATCCCATCCCGCTGAAGGGAACCAATGTCATCTACAAATACTAATGCCAGAGGAGGACTGTACGCCTCACAACGTGGATGACACTGGTGTTACCACCAACACACCACATATCTGACTGACAATGAACCTTACTTTGGGTGTGCCAGTACCATTCAAGGACTCTAATCAGAGATGATGATGAGAACGAAATCATATGATACAATAATGACAAAAGGATACTAATGATCATGGCAGCTCTCATGGCAGGAGTTGTTACCTACCCGCAGAAAAGAGGGGCAGCTCCTGTATTGCTCTCCACCTATAAAGCCAGTCAGCAGTTCCCAGTCAAGAACATGTTCAATCGCAGCCAACAGAATGACTTCATTTCCTGAGCTCGTTACTTCTCCATCCATCCCACCCAACACAAGACCCATCCTTCTCCTCACCCATTATCAAACCACAGGAGGAAGACGCCTTCAGGCATCGTATAAGGCGTCAGAAGCAGAGATCGTTTCGTCTGAAGATAAGATAAGCTGCCCGAAATATTGCTCTTTTACTTTATCTACTCAGTGTTATGAGCTTTATCTACTCAGTGTTATGAACTTTATCTACTCAGTGTTATGAACTTTTGCCATAAGTGAACTTTACAGAGTCAAGTCTCCCACTACGGATCATCTCAACCATACGAAGTACAGATCAAACAACGAGTAAACTCATTCATGCTTGATATGCTCTGGTCTTTAACTATCTATATATCTATCTATCTATCTATACTTATATACATGTATCCCTGGAAACACACAACTTATCTGATAAACGCCTCTGGCAAGTAAAGCCTCACTCAAATCTTAAATCATTTCAAACCCATCATCAAAATTTTTCTCCAAGAGACTGAAACTTACAACCACAAAAAAGCAAATATAAAAAGAAAAAAGCCTGAGAAAAGTGAACTTCAAGACGATCAGTCATAAAGGAAAACATCACCTGGGAAAAATACACTTGTTGTCACACAGTCTTGTCTCCTGTTATCTTGTGTCTTAGCAGAGGACAACAGCAAAACAATCGCTGGATCATTGAGTGAAAAAGCGACTGGGATATAAAAAAAAAAATGTTGGACAACTTTTGCAATTTATGTCTTTGTCTAACTTTTAGTTCGGTAAAGCAATTAAAGTCCCGGGAATGTGCATTTAAAGCTATAATGTGCATTACGGGTATGATGCTGCATTACAGAAATGTATATGACCTGTTTTGCATTTATCCTAATGCATATGAATATACTTCAGATTTGTATATATATACGAAAATGCTGTGTAGTGCATATATGACGTTTGCAGTACATATGTGACGTTTGCTGTACATAGCATGTTTCATGCGTGTTAAACAAATAATGTTTATTACAAATGGAGACGAAAGAAATGACAAGAGCAAACGATGCTTTGAGTTAGACATACATGGTGGTGGTGGAGGGGGGGGGTTGACCTTGCTACAGATAATCAGAATAAAAATCGGAACAGAATTCATTCCATATAAATGGATGACCCCAAAAGGTACACATATATATATATATTTTTTTTTTTTTTTTTTTTTTTTTTTTTTTTTTTTTTTTATACTTTGTCGCTGTCTCCCGCGTTTGCGAGGTAGCGCAAGGAAACAGACGAAAGAAATGGCCCAACCCCCCCCCCCCATACACATGTACATACACACGTCCACACACGCAAATATACATACCTACACAGCTTTCCATGGTTTACCCCAGACGCTTCACATGCCTTGCTTCAATCCACTGACAGCACGTCAACCCCTGTATACCACATGACTCCAATTCACTCTATTTCTTGCCCTCCTTTCACCCTCCTGCATGTTCAGGCCCCGATCACACAAAATCTTTTTCACTCCATCTTTCCACCTCCAATTTGGTCTCCCTCTTCTCCTCGTTCCCTCCACCTCCGACACATATATCCTCTTGGTCAATCTCTCCTCACTCATTCTCTCCATGTGCCCAAACCATTTCAAAACACCCTCTTCTGCTCTCTCAACCACGCTCTTTTTATTTCCACACATCTCTCTTACCCTTACGTTACTTACTCGATCAAACCACCTCACACCACACATTGTCCTCAAACATCTCATTTCCAGCACATCCATCCTCCTGCGCACATCTCTATCCATAGCCCACGCCTCGCAACCATACAACATTGTTGGAACCACTATTCCCTCAAACATACCCATTTTTGCTTTCCGAGATAATGTTCTCGACTTCCACACATTTTTCAAGGCTCCCAAAATTTTCGCCCCCTCCCCCACCCTATGATCCACTTCCGCTTCCATGGTTCCATCCGCTGACAGATCCACTCCCAGATATCTAAAACACTTCACTTCCTCCAGTTTTTCTCCATTCAAACTCACCTCCCAATTGACTTGACCCTCAACCCTACTGTACCTAATAACCTTGCTCTTATTCACATTTACTCTCAACTTTCTTCTTCCACACACTTTACCAAACTCAGTCACCAGCTTCTGCAGTTTCTCACATGAATCAGCCACCAGCGCTGTATCATCAGCGAACAACAACTGACTCACTTCCCAAGCTCTCTCATCCCCAACAGACTTCATACTTGCCCCTCTTTCCAGGACTCTTGCATTTACCTCCCTTACAACCCCATCCATAAACAAATTAAACAACCATGGAGACATCACACACCCCTGCCGCAAACCTACATTCACTGAGAACCAATCACTTTCCTCTCTTCCTACACGTACACATGCCTTACATCCTCGATAAAAACTTTTCACTGCTTCTAACAACTTGCCTCCCACACCATATATTCTTAATACCTTCCACAGAGCATCTCTATCAACTCTTATCATATGCCTTCTCCAGATCCATAAATGCTACATACAAATCCATTTGCTTTTCTAAGTATTTCTCACATACATTCTTCAAAGCAAACACCTGATCCACACATCCTCTACCACTTCTGAAACCGCACTGCTCTTCCCCAATCTGATGCTCTGTACATGCCTTCACCCTCTCAATCAATACCCTCCCATATAATCTACCAGGAATACTCAACAAACTTATACCTCTGTAATTTGAGCACTCACTCTTATCCCCTTTGCCTTTGTACAATGGCACTATGCACGCATTCCGCCAATCCTCAGGCACCTCACCATGAGTCATACATACATTAAATAACCTTACCAACCAGTCAACAATACAGTCACCCCCTTTCTTAATAAATTCCACTGCAATACCATCCAAACCTGCTGCCTTGCCGGCTTTCATCTTCCGCAAAGCTTTTACTACCTCTTCTCTGTTTACCAAATCATTTTCCCTAACCCTCTCACTTTGCACACCACCTCACATATATATATATATATATATATATATATATATATATATATATATATATATAGCATATATGTTTATTTCATTAACGGACGCCGCAAAATATATAATCAAAGAAAGAAAAGTTATAGTAAAAATTGCGAACTACGGAGAGAGAGAGAGAGAGAGAGAGAGAGAGAGAGAGAGAGAGAGAGAGAGAGAGAGAGAGAGAGAAACCGCGGTAAAAACCAGATGGAGACAAGTCATCAGGTGGGCAAATGGGTTGGCGGCTCGGGTTTAAAAGCCAACCAACCAGCCAATTAAACCCCGCCTCACAGCCTGTCACCTGCTGCAGTAATTCCCCTGATTAGTAAAACATGGTGACTACAGCAGCGCACGTCGAGGCTAACAATCTTCCTCCGTGAAGGATTAGGGGAAGCAATTACCGTAGAAGCCAATCTCCCGCCCTGAAGGATTAGGGGAGCGGGGGATTGGGGATGCACTTACTGTTGGGGGGGGGTTGGCCAATCCTCTTTCTTGAAGGATTGGGCGAGGGAAAGCGTCGCTACGGAAGCCAAGCTTCCCCTAGAGAAGGATTGGGTTGTGTGTGTGTGTGTGTATGTGTGGAGGGAGGTGAGGTGAGGGGGGAGTTTTCATCGTGGAAGTCGATCCCCCCTGCCGTGAAGGAGGGCACCTACCGTGGATTCCCACTTACTAATACACTTATCGCACTTTATGTACGAAGTGCTCAACACGTCACTTTCAGACCAACCACGCAACAAGGACGTTCTGCCCCATCCCTTCCTCTCTCTCTCTCTCTCTCTCTCTCTCTCTCTCTCTCTCTCTCTCTCTCTCTCTCCATTAGAAACATCCAGGCACTTACGAACGTTTTGCCCCATATCATAAACACAAAGACACCTCAGCAGGACGTAACAGTATGAGAGAACGCACACCCAATCTAGGTAGCCACCCGCAAAGTCCGGATCACCGTTCAGTCAAGAACATTCGAACTCCATTAAGACGAATATCATAAACGTTCATCTTCCACCAAAAACGTTCAGGCCACTGTCAAGAGCATCTGAACTCCATTACGACGAATACTATCAACGTTCATCTCCACCAAGAACGTTCAGATCATCGTCAAGAACGTTGAAGTCCACCAGCAACATTCACACCACCGTCAAGAGAGTTCTAACTCTACCATAAACGTTAAAGACCTACGTCAGAAACGTTCCAAGTCCACAAGGAACCTTCAGACCACTACTCTCACAAGTGACCTAAATCTACTGAGAACGTTCAGATCCAAGGTGAAGAACGTTCTACGTGCATCAAAACGTTCTACGTCCATCCGGGACCACAGCCTTCCACAAGCCCTGGATCTGGAGTGTGTGTAGGGGGATCATCCATTACCTACTTTTACCCTGGGAGGCGACACTGAAGGGTCGTCTCCTCCCACATTAAGTTTCTCCCCTCCCTTCTCCATGTTATAATGACCACTATTTCCTTTTTTTTTTCCATTCCGCTCCTGGAGGGAAAGTCTCTTAAGCCACCCAGCAAGTGGTAGCTGTAGGTTTATGTTCTTTTTCTATAGTGGTTTTGTGAGTGTGTGTGTGTGTGTGTGTGTGTGTGTGTGTGTGTGTGTGTTCTGGCGAGAAGGGAGGAAAGAGGTGGTTTGTTGGGAGTTGTTGAGGGTGATGTTCTGGATGATGTACCTTATGTTGTAGACACTGTTGTATTCTGTTGTTGTTGTTGTTAAAACCACATGTTATGATGGTATCTTTTCTCTCTTCCATATAATGTTGTTCTCGTTCATGGTGGTCATGACGCTACTGTGTTTTACTGATGGCGATATTCTAGACTACCATCTGTTCATGGCGATATTTGAGACTGCTGGTTTTACCGAAGCCGATTTTCCTTTCATGGCGATTTTCGAAGCTAATTTTCTGCTAAGTGATTTTTAAGGCTTTCTTTTAAGATTTTTGAAGCAGCCGTTTTTTGTTCGTCGCTTCTATTGGTTTTAACGTTACTGCAAGTGGCTTTGGTCTGTTACTACTGCTGCAGCTGTTACTGTTCCAGTTGTTGTTACTGCTGTTACGCTGATGAGAATATAACCTGTTACTGCTGCTGCTACTTCACACTCTTGCCAGCGACGTTACTGATATGTTTCTTGATATGTTTCGCCTTTTTGATTGTGCTGACGCTGACGGTACTGATGGTAAGGCTTTTCATTACAGTGATGACAAATACCTGGGTCGTGATCACTCTTGTTGAAGATCAATATTGATGATGTTTCTAGCGATCTTCCTGTTCTTGTGACTGACTGTATTCCTGCTGTTGTGGTTAATTCTATTGCTAGTATGGTTAACTTTGTTCCTGCTGCTGTGGTTGACTATATTGCTGCTCCTGTGGTTGACTATATTGCTGATGCTGTGGTTGACTATATTGCTGCTGCTGTGGTTGACTATATTGCTGCTACTGTGGTTGAGTATCTTCCAGCTGCTGTGGCTGACTACATTCCAGCTGCTGTGGTTGACCCCTCATTGCAACTGTTCATCTTAACGTTAATCATATTACACCTTAATCGTTACTTCTCGTGCTGCTCCAATTCTTGTTACGAATGTCGGTGACACAGTGAGAAGTGGTGGTGACGTGGGCCCAAGGCCAGTATAACTATGTTAGTACAGCGAAATATTCCATGGAAAGTGGCTGAGCAAGTGCGAGGCTATTCGGGTTTTAGGAAGGATATGAGCCTTGAATGGCAAGGGCTGGAACTATATGATAAGAAATGCATGGAGAAGGGGAGGAAGAAAGAGATAGAGAGGAAAGCTTAGTAAGGAGAGGGAAAGGGACAGGGAGGCGTGTGGAAGGAGAGATAAAAATAAGAGGGAGATCATTAAAAAAAAAAGATTAGCATGGGGTTGGCGAAGGCCCAAGTCAATCCCCAACCAGGAAGTATGGAGGGTCCCCTCACATCAGGGACACAGTATCTGAGCAGTCCCGCGTCTGCTGGGATCCCGAAGGACAACGACCTGGACACTTTTATTGTGCGATTCCAGCAGCTCGTCCTGGGTGAATCAGACGGCTGAACCCGACTTAAGACGATTTATGGGAACTCTTTCTGGAGGAGGTCTGGCAGCAGCCAACACAGCGTGTCTCCTCTTGATGCATGAGAGCGCCAAGGACTCGCTGATCGGCCACTATCAAGCCGACGGGAGTGCCGGTGAGCCAGCCTAGAGAATGGGGATAAAGCTAATTAAATTCTCTCGACAACTGACGAACATCAACAAGACGCTGGAAGAGTCTGCACGAAGAAAGCTCGCCCTTGAAGGAGTTTGTACCCCTGAAGACACGAGACAATAATTAGAAGGAATCTGGTTGTTTCTCTCAGAGCGAAATGGTGGCCGAGTCGATAGCCAGATGGGTAAGAACGATTTAGCATGAACCAAGTCCAAGCTGGTCCACCACTAACTCACTCAGAACAACCAAGTACGTCCAAGGGTGCTACACAGAGACACCAACTTAGTGTTGAAATAATGTGGTAGAGAAGAACAACTGGTGAAGTATTCACGCAAAATTCAGAAACCCTAAGGTAAGGGAGGCTTGGGCTGAGGCTTGGGCTGAGAAGTGACCCGAAGACATGTAGGAATGCTTAACAGGGAAAGTTATTTCCCTGATCAATGTCACATGACATAGTGGCTTCAGTCCGAGGCCAGTGACCTCCTCAAAAGGGAAGGATGGATTGAAACACCAGCTAGGAGTGTCGTGTCTCCTAATGAACAGAGAGGCAAGACCCTCTCTGTTATGGCAGCAATGGGGGAATACGTCCAGTGGATACAGACACAGACGAAGATGTACACGCCATACATTAATGGCAGAATAAAGTCGACCCCTGGATCTGTCCTCTTTCAGGAAACATTCCTGATGATGGGGGGAGGGGGGAGGGGGGGATGCTGCAACCAGCACAATGGCTGGAGCCATGACAAGCCTAAGCAAGTTCACAAAATGACGAAGAAAGTGGTCCAGTCTCTTTGGAAAAGAGGCAGAAATGCCCTGTTATGATGTCCCCTGAGGTCTTGAAGACCTCCAGACGAGCAGGGTATCAACATCTCTTCAGAGGTCCGCCAAGAGCAAGAGGCTGATGAAAGCCTGTGAAAGTGTCGTCCAGGGAAGGAATCAAGGTGTTGATCCCACTGTCAGGTATGAAGGCCGGGAGCGACTGGTGTTAAAGGTACGGTGCGGACATCCATGAACTTGTTCAGGACTGAAGGGATTTAGTTTGGTCTTTGATATCCTTCAGTCAGATTATATGGATAATTTAATTCACATTATGAACGGCACTAGATACATTCGTTTACAGGGATATAAGGATGCTCCCCAATAAACTGCATATGTATTAATTCAGTTAAAATCATATATCGTAAGGTATATGTTGTATGGGCATTTGTTCTTGTATGGAGACCGTCATGGCACGGACGAAACGTGCCTCAATTAGGCCATCTCAAACGGAAGAACAATGGGATAGAAATATATATATCTATACATCAATATCAATCGTCAGGTGTGTAGACGCGATTCTTAAAGTAGCAAGGTTACAAGGAGAAGGGAAGGTGAGAGAAGAAGGGGAGAGTTCTCAACAGCCTCGGTGTTTTAAGGAAGGAGTTAGTATCACCATACGTGTGTCTAGGTCCCCACACAAACTATGGGGACAGAACTAATCTAAAGAGTTAGTCACAAACTGTAGTTTCTCGGTACTTTAAAATTTCGGCATCTGTTACGTGGAATCAGCTAGACCGAATTTGAATCAAGTGATTGTGCAATATTTTGCAAAACTGAGTTACCTAGCGTATCTTCAAGATTTACAAGTGTTTTGAATTTATGCTAATCACTTACTGACTTGATATAAACACTTTACTACTACTACTGCTACTACTTCCTATAATTATATTAATGACTGAAAATAATAATAATAATAATAATAATAATAATAATAATAATAATAATAATAATAGCAATAATAATAATGAAATGCATGCATCGTGCTATCACTTAAAGGCAAGGGAGACAAAGTGAACTTTCAAATTACAAAGATATAATTCTGTTAAGTATAACAAATAAGGTGTATGTGAGGATGGTTACTGAAAAGGTGGTGACACGGTGCACTGAGGAACACTGCAGCTTTTGGAGTGGTGGAGGAAGTGTGGACCACGCTGTGCTGAAGAATTTGTGAGAGAAAGATTTTGTGAAAGAGAGGAATCTGTATATGGCATTTATGGATCTGAAAAAAAAAGCATAGGAAAGGGTTGACAGATGTCCCTTGCGGAAGGTCAGGTGTTACATATATATGGTGTTGGAGGAGAGCTACTAGAAACAGAGTTTACATCGATAAGGCAAGGCGTGTAAGCAGGTATGAAGGAGGTGGGTTGAGTGGTTCAAGGTGAAGGTGCGTCTGCTTCAATGGTATGTGATGTCACCATGGCTGTTTAATCTGCTAATGGATGAGGTTGTGAGGGGAGGCAAATGCGAGGGTCTTAGATAGATGGGCAGGTCAACTGCATGCTGAAGGTGGGGTGGAGTTTGAGAAGTGAATCAGTTGCTGTTTCCAGATGACGAGGCTCTGATGGCACACTGAAGTGGGAAAGTGCAAAAGCTCGTGACTAAGTTCAGAAAAGTGTATGAAAGGAGGAAGGTGAGAGTTGAAGTGAATAAAACGTAAAGTTATGAAATACAGTGTGAGGGTGAGACAGGCTGATATAGGTGTGAATTTGAAGAGATAATCTGGAGAAAGTTGAGTGTCTCTAGATACCTGGGAGTGGACATTACAGCAAGTGTTAACCACAAGACCTGAGGTTAACCAGAAGGTGGGTTAAGAGGCAAAGATCCTGATGAAATGAGACGTGTGTGGAAACAAAGATCACTGTCCCTGAAGGCACAGACAGGTATGTCTGCAGGTACAGCAGTCCTAAAGGTGCTGTACAGGTGCACGTTGTGGGTCATACATAAAAAAGAACGACAGAGAAAGCCTGCATTTAAAATGAAGTGCTCGAGGAGAACATGTGGTATGAAGAAGGTTGATTGCGCAGAGAATGACAGGGTAAGAGAGAGATAGGCAGCAATGAGCAAATAATAACAGAAAGAGCAAAACAGGGTATGCTGAAATCGTCTGGAGGACTGTAGAGGATAAGAGAAGTGAGGCTGACCAAGAGGACATAATTGTCAGAAGTGGAGGAAGCATGGGGAAAGGGGGGAGACCAAGGACAAGGAAGATGAAATGAAAAAGGTTATGAGTTATCTGGACTCGAGCATGCAGGAGGGTGAGAGATGCATTCATGGTAGACGGGAGGCGACATCCTGTCAATGGGATGAACCCGGGCATGTGCAGCATTCGGAGGTAACCATACAAAGGTTTGTGGGTCTTGCGTGTGAACAGAGGGCTCTGGTTCCGGTACATTACAAACGAAAGCTAGAGAATGGACGTGGGCAAATGAGGCTGTAGTTCGTCTGCTCCTGAAACTACCTCTCTGACGCGGGAAGTGGCAAACGGGGACAACAACAACAACATCAATAACAATAATAATAATAATAATTAATTGATAATAATAACAACAATAATAAATTTACTGGTCATCATGCCAATATACTGCAGACAATGTGGGTACAAACATGCAGTACTAAAGCTCTGGTTCGAAGCCAAAATATTTTTTAAAGACTGTATTCGTGTGTTCCTTCCATACCCTTGGTTAATGTGCTCATGTGCCATACAATTTAGTCGTGTATGTGTGTTCCCATTACAATTTGATATTGTTACGCTCGTATGTTTAAATTTCGCTGGAAATATGTGGAAAAGGGTATTTCTTTAAATACAAAAGAAAAAATATACCAATAGTTTCCAAGCTATAATACAAGAGGACTGGTTATAAGAAGTCGTAGAAATGGTTACCTGATGACAAGAACAGACGAGGAGAAGCTCAGAGGACTACCAGAGCTGCAGTGACAGAGATTAAAAACACAACCCAGAGCACACCACAGTTATGATTATCTAACTGGGGTAGTGGTGAAGTATATAGTTTTTTTTTTTTTTAGCTAGGATAGTGGTGAGGTATATAGTTCTTTAGCTAGGACAGTGGTGAAGTATATAGTTCTTCAGGTGGGGTAGTGGTGAAGTATATAGTTGCTTAGATGGGGAAGGGTATAAGTATATAGTTCTTTAGCTTGGGTAGTGGTGAGGTATACAGTTTTAATCGACATATCTAAAACTAAGGTTAAAACTATAATATTCTTAACGTCGATGGGTAGCAACTCCTCATGTGATCGTGGTATGTGATGGATCTCTGTGACTTAGTGGCTTTCACGACTGGCGCACGAGTAGTTCGAACCACTCTTTATTACATGGCTGTAATCCGTTATTTGTCAATTTCAATCCAATTTCAAAACAGTCTATTAAATAAAAAGAGGGACCTTATCCACAACATGACCAGTCTCACTAGCTTAAAGTTTGTAATGCTACGGAAGGGTCGCCTGGCAAGCTGTCTGTTCACTTAAAAACGCGGCTGAAATAATGGTAATGTTATGAGAGTGAAATTGAACAACGTGTACTGGTCATCGTTCATTTGACTGCCCAGGTTCAAATGCTCTTGATGATACTGAGTAAATTATTCGCCTTGTACCAAACTAATTAACCAAGAGTAATTGGAGTAAACTCCTCTGTGACTACACTCAACTCAGAGTTATATTTGGAAACCTTTGCCAATGGAAATTTGCCCACCTATACAGTGCGTCTATGCAGCCAACCTTTGTGCAGCTCTGCACTTTAGTCACGTTTGACTTTCAACGAAGACATGATCAACACCCTGTCAAATTTCCACATATATGTATGACAACCTCGTCCATGATGCCATTTAATACATAGTCTAGTTCTCTTTCTAAATTCATTTATACCTCACTGTTTTCCGCCTCCCTCGTGCCGTAGTGGTATACTTGAATAGTGACCATCCTGTACAAATGTACTATCTAGCTGCCATGTACTAAAACCACAGTTCACTATCCACAGATAATCCGTACAGACCGCATCATATGCTTTGGTTCAGCCCGTCGTCTGCCATGTACCACATCGCTCTAATCATATTTCTAGGGAAGCCCCACACTCCACTCCACGGTTGTCTGATGTCCACTGAGGAGACAGATCCTGCACGTGCAAACACTGCAACGTTTCTTTTCAAATACCCTACATTAAATCAAGACTTGTAATGGGTAGGAGGATCCCGTTCACGACCCAGGAGACTGCCTGAAGAAGACGATCTACTACTCACCCAAGGTCCCAGCATTCTTGATCTCGATGGATCCCAGTAATGAGATCATCATCAGATCTGTCCGTCGTGGTCAATCGGAACGTCTGGGTAACCTACACTGAGCAAAACCTCGCCAGCCGAAAGGATATCCAGTCATCCGAAGCTGTGTGTCCGTGGCTGGCCTTCCCCCCAGCCATCTTTGCTTGGTCAGACGTGGCTAGTCTTTTTTCGTTATTCATTTTCTTTCGTGTACAGGTCAACCATTTTTCATTTTCAACACTGTAATTCATTTTCAGTTTGAACGAACAAGTTGGACTTTATTTAACACAAGTTCATTTCCTGTTACACATTTATTGTGCCTTCGGTTTATGAATTTCCTTACATCTTGTCCCAGTGTTATTCACTGCTCTATCAATTCATTCGCAATTACATTTTCTTTCGTTCCCGTGAAAGTAACAGGTGAACTCAAAGAGTACGTGACAGTGAAAACATGTTTTGCATTTCACCTTTAACTCTTTTCTTTTAACGTTGGAGGTTCCAGTCACGGACAGAAGTCCACATCAAGGCCGGGCCTTAACTGAAATATAGTGAGGTCAATAAAAGGCAAAAAGAAGAGACAAGGGAAAGCATGTAAGAATTTTCGAGGAAGTGAAAATCCTGTCTTTAAAACTTGCCAGGTCATAGTTGCTGGGAAAGAAATGACAGGGTAGAGAGTTCCAAAGCTTCGAGGTGTAGGGAAAGAAACAGTTATCAAAACGGCCCATTCTTGAGTTCCCATCGGCCACACAGTAATCATGTGATGCAGAAGCTTGTCGAGTATTGTGTGATCTAACTAGAGGTGGGGGGCATACAAGCAGCCAGCTCTCGGGAGCAAAAAGTATCGTAATACCCATGAAAGAGGGAGAGCGAACCAACATTGCTTCGTAGGGCAAGCGAGTCATGTTTTGAATTTAGCCTGGGAGTGTTTTGAAGTCGGACCGCTTTCAAGTCTGTCAAGTAAGGATGCAGAGCTAAAACCACCCCAAATGTATAAGCAGCACTCCAAACAATGACAAATTAATCCTTCATATACGCACAGCAACTGTCCGAAAGAAAAGAAATTTCGACATTTAAACAGGACTCTCAAGTTTCTCAAAGGCAGACGTAACTATTTCCGTAATGTGGGGTTTCCATGACAGAAACAAAGTGGTTGTTACAGCAATACCAGGTATGATAACCGAGTCAAGAGGTGGAATTACTTGACCGTCAAATGAGAGAAGGGTAGAAACTGGGTCTTGGAGGCATCAAACTTAACCAGATTTCCTCTACCCCACTGAGATATCCTGGTCAGTTCTTCATCATCTCTTATAAGAGAGTAAATTATTACATAATGCATCATTTACCTACAAGATCTAAGATAATTTCAGTAAAATTCTTTAAAGCATTCTGTTTAGTAATTTGTGAGGTGTGTTGAGGTATGAGGCATCCTCTGTGTGTGTGTGTGTGTGTGTGTGTGTGTGTGTGTGTGAGAGAGAGAGAGAGAGAGAGAGAGAGAGAGAGAGAGAGAGAGAGAGAGAGAGAGAGAGAGAGAGAGAGAGAGAGAGAGAGAGAAATTACCAAATTTTGTAATTATGTCGTATCCGGGGAGAGAGTTTTACACACACGGGGTCCCATCTCTTGAACTTTCCCTACAATCATATACCTTGTTAAATGTATGCGTGCTCTCTGCATTAACCATGTGCTCAGTCATCTTATTCCATTCATCAATCACTCTTATACCATTAAAATATTTCTTTACACCTTTCTAACAAATTGCTTACTCAACATCATGTTTTGTCGTCTAGTTGCACTATCCCTACATCTCTCGAAGAACCGTTCACTGTCCACGTCATTAGTTCGTTCTAAAAATTTACAAGCTGCGATCAGTTCACCCATCTCTACCAAGATGAGCAAATGTATAGCCTCAATCGGCAAGTCTTTCCCTAAGACTCAGTTCTCATAATTCTGGTATCATCTTTACTGCCCTCCTCTGAATCTTCTCTATCAGCTCTTTGTGCTTGTTTAGGTACGATGACCAAACTTGAGAAGCACATTGTAATTTGGCTTAATGCAGGTCCTGACCTGCTTGCTGAATATTTCTTTATCCACATACTTGAATGCTAATACTTGCCATTAGACAGTTTGTCTCCTTTACTATTTTCCGGTATCTGGCGACAAACTAGGGACATTTCTCAAGTTTATTTCACAGACATATTGCAGCTCATTTCCTGCATATAATATCTACATCGAATCCTTCAACATCATTACACTTACTCGTTTTCAATTTCAGTATTGGACTTGCTCTTGAGTTCGTTTGGGTCTCTTCGTAAGGTGATATAATCCTCTTCTTATTATACTTCCTTCATGGTCTCGACATCTTCCGCAAATAATACTTTGGCAAGTCATTTACAGAGATCAAGAAAAAACGAAGGTCCCAAAACAGAGCCCTGCAGCACGCCACTTGTAACCTCAACCCATCCGGAGAAGGCTCCTCCGACATGCATCTTTTGTTCCCTCCCGCTAAGACAACCGTCTATCCACCCAGGTGGTTTCCCCCTTATTACTGCCAAGAGATCCACATTCTTTATTTGCGTCCGATGTGACACAGTGTCAAAAGCTTTCTGGCACACCAAATGCAAATACTTCACGCAGCTTTCTCAGAGCTCACTCCCTCGTAGACATCTAAGAGGTTCGTTAGACATGACCTTCTTTCCCTGAAACCGTACTGTCTCGCGCTTAGATAGTCTCTCTTTTGTAAGAAGTCATCCATATGCGTTCTGATTATCTTTTCCTGTACTATACAAACCACCCTCATCAGGAATACCGGTATGCAAAACAGCGCATGTTGCCAACCTTTTCATTTCAGAGATATGACACATCAATTAACCACTTCTAGAGATACGTCTAAGAACAGACTTCATACACATTTTGCTTAAACCACTATTGACATGATTTGCGACTCCTAATTTAAAAAAAAGAATCATGTTTCTGCTTACCTCACAAATTTGAGTTTCTGATCTTTTCCACTATCACAAACAGCCTGGAAATGACCCAGAAATCTGTAGCTGTATGAATTCCATTAGCATCTTACCTTTCTCCAGCGACATCTTGAGCCATAGTTTAAGTGTTTGTCAAGAGTGTTTGCACAAATATGCAAAATTTCATCAGGACCACGAGTCTTCAGCATTCTGTTTATGTCCGTTTTAGATATTTCAATGCTTTCCAAGACCCGCTCATCATTCCATTTCATTGATGCTGGGGCTATAGCCCCTTCCACTTTGAGTCTGTTATTCGGTTCCTCGTCTATCCTTTCATCACCCGTTACAACTTTTCAC
This sequence comes from Panulirus ornatus, assembly GCF_036320965.1. Classification (NCBI taxonomy): domain Eukaryota; kingdom Metazoa; phylum Arthropoda; class Malacostraca; order Decapoda; family Palinuridae; genus Panulirus; species Panulirus ornatus. Next base: position 25,412,646 of record NC_092231.1, on the reverse strand, counting down.
TCTGGAAAATCCTTAACATTATTAGCTGCTCTTTAACTGACAATTCAATCGTGATGTATTCATGGAAATGTTTTAAGATTTTTTCCAGCCTTTTCCACAATATTCTTTCCAAGGTTTCCTTGTTCTCTATATCCTGCTATGTGTCGTTGCTTGTTCTGTTATGACGATGAAATGCTGGCTGGCGGGCTGGGGTGTTGCCTGTATCTTTATCAAAGCACAACGCTAAGCTACTTTACTTTCTGACGCCATAAATTGAACAACGTCTCCCTCCTGTTCAACCTTCCTCAGCATTTAAGGCCAAGGGCACCATGCTTCTCCTCCTCCTTCATAAATTTCGCCAAACCTTCCACCAAAATGTCCTGGTTACTGGTGTACTGACCTCCATTTCCTAATTTACACTGTCACAGAAAGTTTTGAGTTCTATACAAAATTCCATATCACATCCTTTTTATGTTATGTGAGACGATACAGGCGACTGAGGCCCTACTCAAGGCCATCCCATTAACATTCAATATATATATATATATATATATATATATATATATATATATATATATATATATATATATATATATATATATATTCCTATGAGTCCACGGGGAAAATGAAAAACGAAAAGCTCCCAAGTGCACTTTCGTGTAATAATCACATCATCAGGGCATCAGGGGAGACACAAGAGAGAAATATAACAGTCAGTTGATATACATCGAAGAGACGAAGCTTGGACGCCATTTGGTAAACATGTGATTGTCCAAAACATACAACGAGCGTTCATAAACTTATCATTTTACAAATCTTATCAACAATAAAGTTATCTAATTTGTACAGACCATCACTAATATTAAGATTATAATTCTTTGTTATTTAATAACAGAAGATTCAATGATATTTCTCTTGGTAATAGAATTAAGAGTTAACAACTGAGATGGCGTTACTCCAGTCAATACAATGATCATAGTTTTTAACATGATTAAACAAGGCATTTGATTCTTGTCCTGTTCTTATACTATATTCATGTTGCTTAAGTCTAACATAAATATAGTATAAATATAGGATTCGATCATATACATTCGACCCTGGGCAGCACGTAAATGTGTCACGTTCAGGAACGTAAACCTTTCACCAAGGATTTAATGGCTCCTCTTTTGAACATCCTGAGAGACTAAATAATCAAATTGTTGCTTTATGTGATCACCTTTACCTACTGGTGTCATATAAGACATACTTCATATTATAGTTACAATGTGTGAAAATAAGAACCACTAATGATGGTGCATCAGTCCCTTCCATCCTCGTCTCCTCAGTGATGTACTGACAGGGAAACCTTTCCTGTATACATTTTAAGAATCAGTCTCCATGTCTTGGTCTTCATGAGAATCGAAATTCCCATAGTTGATTACTTTGTAATTGAAATCCCCCATTAATAGTTCTTTACCATCTCTAAGACGTGTGTTTTTATCATCATGTACTGTGTGTGTGTGTGTGTGTGTGTGTGTGTGTGTGTGTGTGTGTGTGTGTGTGTGTGTGTGTTAAGAGATAAAAAACAAATGTAACTGACAAATTCACTTGCTGTATATAACGTCTATCAGAAAAAGAATTGTGGGTAAGACCTCTCTCTCTCTCTCTCTCTCTCTCTCTCTCTCTCTCTCTCTCTCTCTCTCTCTCTCTCTCTATATATATATATATATATATATATATATATATATATATATATATATATATATATATATATATATATCCCAAATATCAGCCAAATCCACATGTGAGAAATCCCAGCAGACAGTAAATCCTTTCTCTAAAGAGTCTATCTCCGTACAAGAACCTTGGGATGGTAAATCTGCCTTTGTAGAGCTTCCCAGGGGCTGGGTTGCATGTCGTGCGTGCCTGCAGGCATCAAGCCGTCGCATGACAGCTATTTCATCAGCAATGAGCCTGTCTTGAGGAAGCTATAAAGTCAAGCAGTACTCAGTCGCAGGCAGATAGGAAGGTACGGGAGGGAGGGAAGCGAAGAAGGTGATGGAGGTTTAAGACAGGAGGAGGGATGGCAAAGGAGGAAGAGAGAGAGAGAGAGAGAGATACGGAGGGAATAAGGGAGAGGGAGTAAGTGGGAGTGTTAGACAGACAACAAATCTGATGGCCATGATGAAGATATCTATAAAAGTAGTAATGGTATTCGTAATCTACATCGATGAAGACACGACATTATCGTAGCAGAAAGTCAGATGCAGTGAAGGGGGGTTGAGGGAAGGTGGTAGAGAGTGAGTGAGGGAGAGAGGAAGGGAGGTAGTGAGGGTGGGAGGGAAAGAGGCAAACAGGAGGAAGGTATAAAGTCACAGCCAATCATCCAGCAAACAGACCAAGCAACCATGTAGCCAGCGACGAGCCAGAAGACCGGCAGCCAATCAGCCAAGGAAGCCAAGCACGAGGCCAGGTAGCGAGGGGGCAGCAGCCAGCAGGTAGCCGAGGCATCCACCTAGCAACGGCTCCAGATTGGGGGACGGGCGTTACCGGGCGAGGAGCCCAAGTCGAACTTAGCCCCCTTATGTCAACTTCCCCTGCAAGCCAGCCTTATACTCCAGCCACTTATATACTTCAGGCATACTTTTCAGTGACTATCTACTTTAATGTAAGACTCCTGGGCGGTATTACAAATACGTTTAACAAAATACAGAGAAATAAAGAAGGAAAGAAAGAGAACCGGGGTACATTTATATAACTGGAGCAAGGGAGGCAATCAAGTGTTCTGAAAATCACTCTGCGGACAAATTACACGAAAACATCGGATGATCTTTGTCAACGTGTCTCGCTGCTTCATTTGCCGCACCATGGACACAGATCCCGTCGTGCGGAGGATCATTCAGGTCCGGTGGGTGGACGGGCTGGGACTGTTCCTGTTGCGATATGCATGAACCTCGAATGGCCTCGAAGCGGCTGCGGTGACGACCTTGGAACTCAAAGAGGAAATCTGCAGGGTTGCCATATCTTAAGAGTATGATGAAGTTAACGAAGACATGATTGGCAACGATACTGCACCTGTGGATGGTTGGGATGGGACTGTTCTCGTAGCTCGATTGGGCTCGGTTCGGATTTGGTTTCGAACTGCAACTAAGGAACTAAGAGATACAAGCCAACCAGCGTAGTCGTCTAGATCTTATTGGGAGAAAGATCAAGATAAAGAAAACTGAATGATTTGCAATAGTGATAACAAGGAGTGGCTTCGATAAGTGAACTATCGGTTCTAACCCCTCCTGTTCAACCAGTGATGAACACGACCAACCGAACCTCGATTCCATACGGCTAAACAAATGTACCACGATCCCGTTGGTTCGGTAAAGAATAAATCACAACCTAAACGCTGAAAAGTAAGTGAATCTCAGCCTTCTCTCCTATGCAAATAAAAGCTGAACCAACCTCGCTCATAAACAAATGAACCTCGACCCTGCACGCTGAGCCTAAAAGTGAAGCTCAGCCTTTAGCTTAGCAACAGGAGAACTTAGCTTCCACTTGACATATACCAGTCAGTAAAGCTGTAGCTGTTCTTGCCTGTTAACCCAAAGAACCTGTAGCCCGCTTGCTCAACAAGTGATCCACCCACTATCCCTGGCCCCAGACCCCCTGCCCCAGGACCACTACCCCGACCCTGAGACCCCGGCTTTGTGCCCCCCATGCCCCCCCCCCCCCCCCAGCTCAGTATACATCAGTTCCTCATCCAATATAACAAGAGGTGGGGGAGGGGAAGGGAAGGGAGGGGGAGGAGGACACAAGCACTTATCCTTTATGACGGACACCAGGGGGCGCTCACAGCTGCTGTGGGGGGGGGGGGGGGGGGGGGAGGAGGAGGAGGAGGAGGAGGAGGAGGAGGAGGAGGAGGAGGAGGAGGAGGAAGAAGAAGAAGAAGACGTATGAAAAAGAGAAGGAAATGAAAGTAGGGAGGGCAGGATGAGAGTGAGGGGGAGGAAGTAAGTGAGGATATAAGATGAAAGAAAAATGGTAAGGGGGAGGAAGAGTAGGAAGCTGTGAGAGGATTAACTCCCCAGACTGGCGGGAAGGAGAGGAGAGTGGGCGTTGGGAGGGGGGGGGTGGCAGGACCTGGTGCTGGGGAGACAGAAAGGGGTGAGGCGCGAACAGACGTAACAAAGAAATATGAGACAATGAAAGACAGAGGCGATAAAAGAAAAGAACCAGTAAGGGGAGGGAGGAAGGCGACAAAGCAAGAGCTAAGGGCCGATGGGAACCAAGGAAGGCTGTCAGGAGGAATGGAGGGACCGAGGAGGGCTGGAGGGAGGGAAGAGAGGGGACGACGAGAGCGAGAGGGAGGGGAGGAAGGGAAATAGTGACCCATGGAGAGTGGACGAACGAAGGAAATGTGTGTGTGTGTGTGTGTGTGTGTGTGTGTGTGTGTGTGTGTGTGTGTGTGTGTGTGTAATTGCTGTTTGTGATTACTGTTTGTGTTACTGGGAGAGAGTTTTACACCATATATATATATATATATATATATATATATATATATATATATATATATATATATATATATATATACACCATGTACCTACTCATACGTATGTATTACACTTACACCCCCGCCCCTCCAGCCTAAGCAAGGTGCCCACTTATCGACCAGATGAGAGTGGAGGATGAACACCTGACACGGCCAGGATTCGAACTTATTCTGGTCCGCCCCGGGCTGACCCGTCCTAACGCATGGTCAGTAAGGCTAACCGCTACACCAACGAGGCCCATATGTATGTATGTATGTGTGTGTGTGTGTGTGTGTGTGTGTGTGTGTGTGTGTGTGTGTGTGTGTGTGTTCTCCCCTACCACTCTTTGTTCCCGGGAGTTTGATAACCTGTCAGTCATACGCGAGGGATTTTCTCCAGCCGTCCGCCGATGTAAGCATTTCAAGAGCAATTTCCACAAGTTGTCTTGCAAGACGCAGGAGTTCTGGAGGGGGGCGGCCGGGACGCCCCGGGGAAACTTTCTGCCGGCGACAGCTCCGATAATACGCCCTTGTGTTCACGGCTCCCGGGGCCAACAACGTGTTCACCAGCAGCTTTGTCTGGCCTCCACCCACCGACACAGTCGGCGGGGAACTGATTTAGAGACGAGGATACACAAAGTTATCCTGGCAGACCTGGGTATATATATATATATATATATATATATATATATATATATATATATATATATATATATATATATATATATATTATCCCTGGGGATAGGGGATTAAGAATACTTCCCACGTATTCCCTACGTGTCGTAGAAGGCGACTAAAAGGGGAGGGAGCGGGGGGCTGGAAATCCTCCCCTCTCTTTTTTTTTTTTTTTCCAAAAGAAGGAATAGAGGGGGCCAGGTGAGGATGTTCCAAAAAAGGCCCAGTCCTCTGTTCTTAACGCTACCTCGCTAACGCGGGAAATGGCGAATAGTTTAAAAGAAAAAGAAAATATATATATACAAAGTATAGAAAAAAAAAATAAAAGTTTGTTGAGTATTCCTGGCAAATTATATGGGAGGGTATTGATTGAGAGGGTGAAGGCATGTACAGAGCATCAGATTGGGGAAGAGCAGTGTGGTTTCAGAAGTGGTAGAGGATGTGTGGATCAGGTGTTTGCTTTGAAGAATGTATGTGAGAAATACTTAGAAAAGCAAATGGATTTGTATGTAGCATTTATGGATCTGGAGAAGGCATATGATAGAGTTGATAGAGATGCTCTGTGGAAGGTATTAAGAATATATGGTGTGGGAGGCAAGTTGTTAGAAGCAGTGAAAAGTTTTTTTCGAGGATGTAAGGCATGTGTACGTGTAGGAAGAGAGGAAAGTGATTGGTTCTCAGTGAATGTAGGTTTGCGGCAGGGGTGTGTGATGTCCCCATGGTTGTTTAATTTGTTTATGGATGGGGTTGTTATGGAGGTGAATGCAAGAGTTTTGGAAAGAGGGCAAGTATGAAGTCTGTTGGGGATGAGAGAGCTTGGGAAGTGAGTCAGTTGTTGTTCGCTGATGATACAGCGCTGGTGGCTGATTCATGTGAGAAACTGCAGAAGCTGGTGACTGAGTTTGGTAAAGTGTGTGAAAGAAGAAAGTTAAGAGTAAATGTGAATAAGAGCAAGGTTATTAGGTACAGTAGGGTTGAGGGTCAATTCAATTGGGAGGTGAGTTTGAATGGAGAAAAACTGGAGGAAGTGAAGTGTTTTAGATATCTGGGAGTGGATCTGGCAGCGGATGGAACCATGGAAGCGGAAGTGGATCATAGGGTGGGGGAGGGGGCGAAAATTCTGGGAGCCTTGAAGAATGTGTGGAAGTCGAGAACATTATCTCGGAAAGCAAAAATGGGTATGTTTGAAGGAATAGTGGTTCCAACAATGTTGTATGGTTGCGAGGCGTGGACTATGGATAGAGTTGTGCGCAGGAGGATGGATGTGCTGGAAATGAGATGTTTGAGGACAATGTGTGGTGTGAGGTGGTTTGATCGAGTAAGTAACGTAAGGGTAAGAGAGATGTGTGGAAATAAAAAGAGCGTGGTTGAGAGAGCAGAAGAGGGTGTTTTGAAATGGTTTCGTCACATGGAGAGAATGAGTGAGGAAAGATTGACCAAGAGGATATATGTGTCGGAGGTGGAGGGAACGAGGAGAAGAGGGAGACCAAATTGGAGGTGGAAAGATGGAGTGAAAAAGATTTTGTGTGATCAGGGCCTGAACATGCAGGAGGGTGAAAGGAGGGCAAAGAATAGAGTGAATTGGAGCGATGTGGTATACCGGGGTTGACGTGCTGTCAGTGGATTGAATCAAGGCATGTGTATGGGGGTGGGTTGGTCCATTTCTTTCGTCTGTTTCCTTGCGCTACCTCGCAAACGCGGGAGACAGCGACAAAAAAAAAAAAAAAAAAAAAAAAAAAAAATATATATATATATATATATATATATATATATATATATATATATATATATATATATATATATATATATATATATATATAAGGATTAGACCAGTTCTTCATAACATATATGTTCTTGACAACAGATAAGGCTTCCATAAGCGACACAGGCGCAGATGAGCGTTAGATAAAGAGTACCGTATCAGACCTGAGCAAACTTTCGATCAATTCTTGATGCCTGATTCCTAACTTGATTTATCAACGGCTCAAACAACTATATGTCATGATCACACAGATGACAACTTGCGGAAAGATTATTCAAAAAATGAAATCAAATCTAAGCACGTTATATAAGTAGTGATACGCAAGTCTTTACTGATCAAAAATGAAAATTACTCTGGACATCATAAGGTACTCATCTCATCGTTATAATAGTTGCTAGGCATTCTCAATAGCAATTACGGTTCGCGCGTGTGTGTGTGTGTGTGTGTGTGTGTGTGTGTGTGTGTGTGTGTGTGTGCGCGCGCGCGTGCGCGTAATTACTTATTAGGGCAGTACGGGGAGGGAGTTCTACACACACGGGACCTCGTTTGTGAAGTGTGTATTTCACTAAACATTCACTCTCCACCCTGACACTTTTGTGAATCAGTCAATTTCTTTTATACACCTGTGAAATAATTGTTTGAGTGTGCCTATCTACTGCATCATCTAATGCATATATATATATATATATATATATATATATATATATATATATATATATATATATATATATATATATATATATATATTTCACTTTGGTATACACCGTTTTCAGCTTCTCTAGAGCTGCTTTTTCGGGAAAAATCGTAGCGTAACTGAGGAGTCTTGATTATGAGATTCTGGACCGGGCGTGGAGTGGAACCAGGGTCCTCCTAATGGCGTACACAGAGCGGATGGTAACAGCAGCACCAGCAGGTGGTCACGACACACACTGGGCGAGGGAACGACGTCCCACCCCCATCCCCTCCTTCGTCAGCCTCGCCCACAGGAGAGCAAAAAATTGCAGAGAGAAACATTCTGAATACAGACAGGAAATGTTATATGACAGCCACAGTACATGGGAAAGCCAGATAACAGATGACCTGATGGTCTATGACGAGGTTATCTGCTGGAGGACAGAACATGGGAAAGCCAGATAACAGATGACCTGATGGTCTATGACGAGGTTATCTGCTAGAGGACAGAACATGGGAAAGCCAGATAACAGATGACCTGATGGTCTATGACGAGGTTATCTGCTGGAGGACAGAACATGGGAAAGCCAGATAACAGATGACCTGATGGTCTATGACGAGGTTATCTGCTGGAGGACAGTACATGGGAAAGCCACATAACAGATGACCTGATGGTCTATGACGAGATAATCAACCAGAGGACAGTAACAGTATCCTCAATTCCTGTACAATGTAGACAGAGACAGGATAGTAAAGGAGAAGGCTCTTCCCTTCCCATCAATAGATGGAAACAGGATAGTAAAGCAGAATGTTTTATCCCTCCCCACCAGCCATCACTATAAATGGATACAAGATCTTAAAGTAGAGTCGTCAAGGGGTAAACAGTTAACAGAGGGCCTATTTGCCTGGGACGTGGTTATCTACTGCACGATAATAAACTGAAGTTCATATTTGTTGTATTAAAGTTGTGCTGCAAAATGGAAAGAACCTTGTACTCATGAACAAGTCGACAGTTTTAGTATTTATGACTATAATAAGTTTTCAATAAGTCTGTTTCTAAAAATGTATATCCCTGTAAGGTTTAGGCCATCAGTTCCATACTTCTAATATATATATATATATATATATATATATATATATATATATATATATATATATATATATATATATATATATCAAAATTTTCTGAGTATTCATAAAAAATCCTAAAATCAAAAAGGTTTTATCGTCTCGTAAAAAGAACAGTCTTATGTTCCTGTATTAGTCTCTCCTCACAGAGCCTGGACGAGGCATTTACACCAGCGCTGTTTCACAAACCCGTAACGATATCCTGGCAGTTGAGGTGTGTGTTGGTCTGTGGAGTAAAATGAGTCAGGTTTCTCGGTCATGGTGTGAGCTCCCTACGTAATAAAAGTCACTTCGACGGAAAGGGGAAGGGCGCTTGATGGTCCCCCGGCAGGTCGAGGATCTGAGAGATTCTGGATGTGGAGAAGTTGATACGACGGCAGAGATGGATGATGGGTGGTGTGCGGGTCGCTTCTTGGTTCACATCCACGCATGAATTACATCGCGAGACGTTCTGTAATTACATATATCGTATATATATATATATATATATATATATATATATATATATATATATATATATATATATATATTTTCTTTATATATATATATATATATATATATATATATATATATATATATATATATATATATATATATATATAATGTATGTATACAGGCACTCATGAATCTAGGAAAAGGTGCAAACATAACCTTAAGTGAAAACATAAATTGCTCGGTCCATTCACAGGAACAACACGCAAGCATCCGGATACACACACACACACACACACACACACACACACACACACACACACACACATTCACTTCCTCGTACCCACCGTCAAACACACTCGCACGCTCGTGCTCGCACCCACTTTACCTGCATTTGCATGGACTTAGGAGGCACTTACACGCACTCACAATAAACTCCAGGACAGCAGAGCCCCTCCAGTATCACCCGGGCCCACAATGTGACAGTGAATGGCTCCTCCTCTCCAGCCAAGTTACTGTGGTGTAATGAAGCTATTGCCTCTTCTGCTTAGTCGACCCTCCACCAGCGTTGGTGATGTTCATGGGGAGCCAGGACCCATGGAGAATTGTAGCTGGGAGCCAGGACCCATGGAGAATTGTAGCTGGGAGCCAGGACCCATGGAGAATTGTAGCTGGGAGCCAGGACCCATGGAGAATTGTAGCTGGGAGCTAAGACCCATGGAGAAGTGTAACTGGGAGCCAGGACCCATGGAGAAGTGTAGCTGGAAGCCAAGACCCATGGAGAAGTGTAGCTGGAAGCCAAGACCCATGGAGAAGTGTAACTGGAAGCAAGGACCCATGGAGAAGTGTAGCTGGGAGCCAGGACCCATGGAGAAGTGTAGCTGGTAGCCAAGACCAATGGAGAAGTGTAAATGCAAGCCAGGACCCATGGAGAAGTGTAACTGGGAGCCAGGACAAATGGAGAAGTGTAGCTAGGAGCCAGGACCCATGGAGAAGTGTAGCTGGGAGCCAGGACCCACAGGGAAGGTTTCTACGAGCCAGAGCCCATGGAGAAGTGTGGCTAGAAGCTGGGCTTCATGGGTAAATGTAACTGGGAGTCATTATCCATAGGAAAGTGTAGATGGAATCTGGGACGTAGGAGGACAGTGTGGCAGAGTGACAAAGCTCAGGGATGGTGCTGATAGAAACTTGGCATCAAAGTAATATAGCTAGAAAAGTGTACTCAGAACATCAATGTACCTAGAAATATGAACTTAAGTGCATCAGAGCAGCTAGGAATATGTGATATGAACAGCAGCAATGCTATGAGCAGAGTAGCACCACAGCTAGGAACTTTGAGAGCATCAATGTAGCTAAGAATATAAAGTGAGAGCGGCAGTGTAGCTAGGAATATACACTAAGAGCAGTAGTGTAGCTGAAAATATAAACAGAGAACAGCAGAGTAACTAAGAAAATAAAATGAGAGAAGCAGTGTACCAAGGAATATAAACTGAGAGAGGCAGTGTAGATAAGAATATAAACTGAGAAGAAGCAGTGTAGATAAGAATACAAGCTGGGAGCGGCAATGTCTTGTGTTATCTATATTTCCCCCCCTATACGCCATCTGGGTATATTGATGCACTATACCGAGACAACAAATCCAGCAAGTTGGCTCAGAGGATTAAATCTAAGGTGCTGGGAGTGGCAACGATGTTATGGCTCTCTGGAGGGTAGCAGTCGAGGGACGCTCTCGCCACCCCATATATAACTCAGCCCTCCAATACACCATTTTATTGGACTAGGGTGATATATGTAGAGGTGGGCGGAGAGACAAGGTGCGGGAGGCCAGATGATCCCCTGGCAAGGTGGTCATGTGCCATGCTGGGTCACCCAAAAACAGGTGACCTTCACCCAAACATCAATTCAGTCTCCACATGCAGGTGGCCTTCACCCAAACATCAATCCTGTACCCATAAAAAGATAGCCTACAACCCGGTCCTCAACCCCAAGAACCAATCTAGTCTCAGAGAGAGCGAGAGAGAGAGAGAGAGAGAGAGAGAGAGAGAGAGAGAGAGAGAGAGAGAGAGAGAGAGAGAGAGAGAGAGAGTAATGATATTAACTGTCAAGACTGTAATGAGAGCAGTACAGAAATGGCAGGGTGGTGGGTGTAGGTAAACAGAGGATGGGGGCAGTGATGGTAGTGACAACACAGTGGTGACAGGGCTATCAACACATGCGGGGATCCCAGTAATGGTGACAGGCACAATGAATAGCTGTGATGTTTATAAAAATCCTTCTGTTGGCAGTGGCGATGAGGTCAACAATGGAGGTGGTGCTGGCAGCGGTAGTGATGTTAATGGTGATGTTGGCAGTGGTGACGGGGGTGTTGAAAGTGGCGATAGTGTTGGCTGTGGTGGTGGTGCCAGCAGTGGTAAAAACAACCTGCTCCCTCTCCCTTGCCCCATCATAACAGCTTCACATCTCCCCATACCCATACATCTGCCCCATACCCATACATCTGTCCTATACCCATACATCTGCCCCATACCCATACATCTGCCCCATACCCATACATCTGCCCCATACCCATACATCTGCCCCATACCCATACATCTGCCCCATACCCATACATCTGCCCCATCTCAAAATCTACATAACCATAACCTCTAAATTCTCTAACACCTCCGTCTGAATAATTTCCCTGCTGGATCTCTAAAGATCCCTGACCTCCAAACTCTACACACTCTCCGTCTGAATACCTCCCCTCCCATATCTCCACAGCTCCATGGCCTCCAAACTCTATACCTCCTCCATACGAATACCTCACCTCTGCAGCTCCACAGCTCCATGGCCTCCAAACTCTATATACAGTCTGTCCTGAATATTCCCAAGAGTTGGGCAAGTTATAACCCAGACAGTAAACATTTATATTCAATAACGAACAGACACAAACATGGCGACCCATATTGTGTGGACGAGAGTTCCCATTCTATAACAACAATAACATAAGATTTACGCCTCCCCACACACTACAGATGGTGACGCCAGGACGTGAATATTTGATATAAACTGTTCTATATATATATATATATATATATATATATATATATATATATATATATATATATATATATTAGTGAGGGAGGAGGAGGAGGAGGAGGAGGAGGAAGAAGAAAGCAAAACGCTAAACGTGATCCACATTACGTGAGGACAAGGTTTCGAAACCATTACGACAGGACATGGTTTAGACTCGTCTTACACGAGGAACAAGTGTTATCTGACCACCTCTCGCCCAACCCTCGTCCCAGGGTATCGGCCATCCTCGTGAAAGGATGAGCCAACAACCATTAGGGTATAATGAGGCTGTTAGGCCCACTCGTGTGAGGTAACGAGGGTGAAGGCGGTGTCGTTGGCCGGATTATCATCACCGTTAACTAACGTTGGCAACGGTTGCATCAGACGAAGACCTGGGGACCGGTGTTCCTATACTCCACCCACAATGGGCATCATCCCGAGCGGGAAATCGCATTCCTCGAGGCTGTATCACCATCAGCGGACGACAAGGTGTATACCCGCCGTCGCACAGGACCTTCCAGTCCCCAGAAAGTAACCCAACTTACCTTGCTCCCGCGGGAAGCGCAGCCTTAAAGCTCCAGGAGCCCCATAAAAGGGGTCCTGAGGTTACATCAACTAACAAACTAACCAACACGGGTACTTGCTTGCGTCAGTCCAACGCCTCGTCCGCCGACACAGTACATACCTGTTGGTACATGAAAGACTGAAATTAATATCGGAAAAACATACTGCACGTCACAGACGCAACAGTGCACTAGACATCAAAAAAACATATAAAGCTAAAAGTTAATAGAGTTACGACATATAATTTCTTATATATAATGAAATTAAAAACTATAATTCTTGTATTTGAAAAGTAGGCAATAAATCAAAACAGTCAGACGAGTCCTGATTAGACCTTATGAGACATCATACATACAACTGAGTATACTGACAAAGGGTGAAATAAAAGACAGCATAATTACCATGAAACTAATCAGTTAAAATAGTTTCTCTTGTCGAACTTCAAGCAGTGAGGACCTTACCTGCATTTTCTCCATGACCAGGAACCCCTTCCCTCTACTTCTGTTGCCACGAAACCTTATTGAACCCCTTCTAACACTATCTTTCTTGTAAATAACGTCATTACGAGGTTCAGGTCTTCTATAGTCTATCTTTCCCAAAACCTCCAGTAACTATAATTACAGTTCGAGCCCTCGTGCTCTTCCCACTCCAATTAACTCCAATGCCTCCTCTTCCTCCTCTATTATATCTAAAGGCAATGGAATGGAACTCCTGAGAAAGTACAGGTTAAGAAAATTGATTTTCAAAAGGGATGAAATTTTTCTATTCTCTTCAGAGTCATCGAAAGGATATAAATTGATTTCATATGGGGGAGAAAATTCTGGATGTGAAAGTCAAGAGTACCACGAGGAAACGAATTTAAGACGAAAGAACCAACCAAACCTCAAAGAAGACAGAGAACCAGATCTCATGAAAAAGAAAACGTCTAGGCACTACCCGACCACCCAGAAAACAAGGACCACAAGAAACCTTCAAGTTTATGTAAGTAAGCCATCCTGCTGTGGAGCCAGACGCAGACGAGAGACACCTCAGAAAAAGCAAGCTCAACATTAACAGGATAACACATTCAGGAAAACAAGCCACAAGACGTTACACACAAACAGCTTCTAAGAAACGTAACCAAAAACATAAGAAAATAAGACGAGACGATCTTGAGGAGAAATGTCTGGATAAAGTCAAGAGAGGAAGAATCAGGCCTGATGAAATTAGAATAAAAGACAACATAAATCAGACGCCTTCAAAAAAATTCAATCCGCAACACAGGACGATATCTTAAGAAAAGTGTCCGGCCGGGACACGTAAACAAGATAACATCACGATAACACGCTAGACATATGTGAACCGTCTCAACCTCCAGGGATGATAGCTAAGCACTCGATACAAGAACCAGATGATCCTTGAAACAAACAGGTGGCCAACACCCACACATCAACCTAGTCTCCAAAAACAGGTGACCTTCACCCAAACATCAATTCAGTCTCCACATGCAGGTGGCATTCACCCAAACATCAATCCTGTACCCATAAAAAGATAGCCTACAACCCGGTCCTCAACCCCAAGAACCAATCTAGTCTCGACAAACAGGTAGCCCATACCCTCCCAGAACCAATCCAGTCTCCACAAACAAACCTATATAGGTAGGCAGGTATGGACACGAGAAGCAGGAGGAGGAGGAGGAGAAGACGGAGGCTGTGTGGTAGCTGCATCAGAGGACCCAGCTCGGGTCTGGCATCGAGGTGACAATAGGAGTAATTGGGCCCAGCGAAGGAGGCGCGATGGGGAGATTGTCCCGCCGCCTCTCTCTAACTCCAGGGGCCAGGCGGTCCACTAATTTGGCATGGTAATGGGGGTGGTGATAAGGTGGGGAGAGGCGTGCTGATTGGTTCCGCACGCTACAGTAAATCCCGCTTAATAAGCTGGCCTTAATCTAACTTCAAAACGACTCCGGATATTAGGTGCTGTCAGCAAAGCTTCTGTGATAAACAGGTATACATTATGTATCCTAATATGTGTGTGTATGTGTGTGTGTGTATGTGTATATATATATATATATATATATATATATATATATATATATATATATATATATATATATATATATATATATAAAGTAAGTTTTTTGGGAGCAGCTGAGTGAGAGTGTGTTAGCAGTTTTAATGCACGAGACCGGGTAATAGTGATTGGTGATTTGAATGCAAAGGTGAGTAATGTGGCAGTTGAGGGAATAATTAGTGTACATGTGGTGTTCAGTGTTGTAAATGGAAATGGTGAAGAGCTTGTGGATTTGTGTGCTGAAAAAGGACTGGTGATGGGAATACCTGGTTTAAAAAAGAGAGATATACATAAGTATACGTATGTAAGTAGGAGAGATGGCCAGAGAGCGTTATTGGATTACGTGTTAATTGATAGGCGTATGAAATTTCATGAGAGACTCTTGGATGTTAATGTGCTGAGAGGTGCAACTGGAGGAATGTCTGATCAATATCTTGTAGATGCGAAGGTGAAGATTTGTATAGGTTTTCAGAAAAGAAAAGAGAATGTTGGGGTGAAGAGAGTGGTGAGAGTGAGTGAGCTTGGAAAAGAGTCTTGTGTGAGGAAGTACCAGGAGACTGAGTGCAGAATGGAAAAAAAGGTGAGAACAAAGGACGTAAGGGGAGCAGGGGAGGAAAGGGATGTAATTAGGGTAGCAGTGATGGCTTGCGCAAAAGATGCTTGTGGCATAAGAAGCGTGGGAGGTGGGCAGATTAGAAAGGGTAGTGGTTTGTGGTTAGGTATTAAGTATATATGGTGTGGGAAGCAAGTTGTTAGAAGCAGTGAAAAGTTTTTATCGAGGATGTAAGGCATGTGTACGAGTAGGAAGAGTGGAAAGTGATTGGTTCTCAGTGAATGTCGGTTTGCGGCAGGGGTGCATGATGTCTCCATGGTTGTTTAATCTGTTTATGGATGGGGTTATTAGGGAGGTGAATGCAATATATTTGGAGAGGGGGGCAAGTATGCAGTCTGTTGTGGATGAGAGGGCTTGGGAAGTGAGTCAGTTGTTGTTCGCTGATGATACGGCGCTGTGGCTGATTCGGGTGAGAAACTGCGGAAGCTGGTGACTGAGTTTGGTAAAATGTGTGAAAGAAGAAAGCTGAGAGTAAATGTGAATAAGAGCAAGGTTATTAGGTACAGTAGGCTTAAGGGAAAAGTCAATTGGGAGGTAGGTTTGAATGGAGAAAAACTGGAGGAAGTGAAGTGTTTTAGATATCTAGAAGTGGATTTGGCAGCGGATGGAACCATGGAAGCTGAGGTGATTCACAGAGTAGGGGAGGGGGCAAAAGTTCTGAGAGCGTTGAAAAATGTGTGGAAGGAGATAACATTATGTCGGAAAGCTAAAATGGCATGTTTGAAGGAACAATGATTCCAACAATGTTATATGGTTGCGGGGCTTGGGCTGTAGATAGGGATGTGCGAAGGAGGGTGGATGTGTTGGAAATGAGATGTTTGAGGACAATATGTGCTGTGAGGTGGTTTGATCGAGTAAATAATGAAAGGGTAAGAGAGATGTGTGGTAATAAAAAGAGTGTGGTTGAGAGAGCAGAAGAGGGTGTTTTGAAATGGTTTGGTCACATGGAGAGAATGAGAGAGGAAAGATTGACCAAGAGGATATATGTGGAGGTGGAGGGAACGAGGAGAAGTGGGAGACCACATTGGAGGCGTAAAGATGGAGTGAAAAAGATTTTGAGCGATCAGGGCCTGAACATACAGGAGGGTGATAGGTGAGCAAGGAACAGAGTGAATTAGAGCGATGTGGTATACCGGGGGTCAAAGTGCTGTCAATATATATATATATATATATATATATATATATATATATATATATATATATATATATATATACTAAGAAAGAGAAATGTGAAATATAATAATACCAGAAACACTGTATTGAAAAACAATATCATTTGTTCCGGACTAATGACCTTTTTACTTCTCTGTATTTCGCTCTTTATGGGGGTGTGTGCTAACTTTTCTCTCTTTAAATAAACAGACATCCACACACACATACATTACATATATACAGTGCCCGCCAATGAAGTAGGCACGAGCGTTGGGGAGAGGGGCTGCGGCACAACCATAATGTATACACACGATATAAAACCATGAAAACTGTTTAGTCACAACCAACTGATATTTTCCTGGCTTTCCTTTTCTCTTTATACACTCCTTGAAACGACGAGGAACTGCGTCAGCGAGGTTCCGAAGCCATTACGGGATCATCTTTGCCGAGGTTTCACGAAGGGCCGCCTCCAGCTTAGTGAGCGACGAAGTATTCCTGCTACGTAATTTCATTTTCATAAGCGCCCACAAGTTTTCTATTGGATTCAAATCCACTGAATTTGCGAGCCAGTCACCACAAAACTTCACCGCACTGTCCTGAAGCCAGTTAGTGACTAGTCTGGCAGTGTGGCAGGAAGTCTCCTGCTGCATGAACACATCAGCCTCACAGTTTCTGATCGACTCTGGAACATGGCCACACAGTAGCTCGTTTCATTCTCTGGCAACACTACCATGTCCCCAACACCATAATAACTGAGTCCCATACCATGAGAGAAGCAGAGAACTATACAATATGTGCTTGGGGTTAAATGGAACACAGATTGGTCGACTGTAAGCACGCCTACCACGGCCACCTGTCATGAGAAAACGTGGACTCATCTCACCACAAGACACTTCTGAACTTAGCAAAATCGCACGTTACCTATTTCTCGCAAAAAAACGACTCTTTTCTTCAGGTCCCTACGGGTTATGAGCGGTGTGGAACGCAGCCTGCAGCTCCAGTACGTAAGATCCTCGTGTAAGCGGCTCTGCATTGTCCTTACCGACACATCAATGAGCAGTCTAACTTCTTTTTTTCTCTTAATTCTGTAACATTCAAGCAAGGATCTGCATCCGCTTGACGTTGACGAACATTCAGAGTACGTGGAGAGATTTTTCTAGCGTTCTCAGAGTGTTTCACAAAATGCAATTCTCACCTCCTACAACAGCTAAGTTGCTACCGAGGCGGGCTCATGTGGTATGCCGGCACGTCATGTAGTTGCCACTGCTCACTAGAGGGCGCCAACTTTGCGTTAATATAATTGCCGTGGGTTCGCTCGCGCCTACTTCTTTGGCGGGCACTGTATATGTACGTATGTATATATATATATATATATATATATATATATATATATATATATATATATATATATATACACACACACACACATACACTTCCTACCCAAGGGGTCTATTCTGTATTTAGAGCTTTTTGCAGCGCTCAGGAAGCTGGTCCCGTCCACCGTTCGGGGCTGTTTGTGCAAGTGTTCGTATATACAACTCCTAAAGAGTTCAAGTATCCATCTTCATTTTAGTTACGGTAATGTACAATGATATCTCGTACAATGATTACAGTTGGATTTAGGTCTCCAAGATTATAAAACAAATCTTTAATTTCCTAGAATTTATAGTCCAGTTCATAGGTTTCAAGAACTTGTTAGTAACAAGAGTTTTTTTTTTCTTTTAACATACCAAGCAGTTGCCCTATATGTCTTTCCTATTCAGTCTCCCTCACACAAGTTATAATTTGGAATCCATACCTCAATTTCCATGCAATCTTCTAAGTGAGTTTCCCTGAAGGTTGTAAACAATGCATCTGATTCCAGTCAGACAGTTTAATGAGAGGGGCTTTGTTGCAGGAGGTGTGTACGACTTTGGCAAATATTAAAGATGTTGCACAACTTGCCGGGGAGTTAGTGAGAGAGTTTTCGGAAAAGTTTTCTTCTATTCTGTCTTGTTCTGTTTGTCTTGCTGGCTGGGTCCACGTTGTGCTGTGCAAACACGAATTTTGAGTTTCTGCATCTCTTTCAGTAAACTACAGGGCTATGAGGCGCACGTCGTCTTCCTCTGTCTCTTTGATCTTTCATGTCTTCCTAGGTTTGTACTTGGATCTTGAAGAAATTCAGGTGTCCATTTAGTTTTGTGGCTCTGAATCATACCACCAGTTATTTATGTCTTCGTTTATCCTGAGCTCTGTACCACACTGATCCCAGTATGTGTTCAACTGAGACAAACCAATTACAGTACTTCAAGTTTCACTCTAATGAATCATTCGCATATTTCGGGTAAACCAAGCAACACCGGTGCCAAAGATTGCATCTGCGTTTGCGAAACAAAACGTACCATTTGTATGGACGCTACAAACTACACTGTCTCTCCATCTCGAGATCATTGCTTTCCCTATACCAACTATCTGCATTCTCAGTACTCCTGGGGGTTAGTTGCTTCTATCACTTCATTCCTTTCCTAGTCTTACTTCCTTTAGTATTCTCATTCTTTGTGTGGGTATGCCGGGTTTTCCTTACTTTCTTTGTAATCATTCATGTTTCTGTCTCCTCTTTGGACATTGCAGTATTGATCACGTCGTTTCCATTGTTATGTATCACAATTTATATCAGTATCACCACTGTTGTCTTGCCTATAATACTTAAGCCATTCGCAGCATTAAAGTAGCCTGGGCCGCTTCTTTACTATTGTCTACATCTACAACAGCCCGAGGGGAGGAACCTCCTGCTTTACTATCAAGTCTCCAACTTTACTGGTGGCCGGGAGGATCCTTCAGCTTTACTATCCTATCTCCATCTATAGTGGTGGGTAGGAAGGATCCTTCTGCTTTACTGTCCTGTCTCCATCTATAGTGGTAGGTGGGAAGGATCCTTCAGCTTTACTATCATGTCTCCATCTATAGTGGTGGGTAGGGAATGAGCATTCTACTGTACCATCTCTCTGGCTGAGGATGAAACAGAATCATTAACTGAAAGTTGAACCCTTGACCCTTGAGTACGACCACTGGGCACAACGGCGAGACTTGTGATAGTATAATCTTTGACCTGAACTTTAAGGGTTGCGACATCGTGTTGATAGCTTGTGCCAACTTGGTCAAGAGGTCGAAATCTTCAGTGCGTGTGGCACGCTGAACATTCACTTCTTCCCCAACAACAACATTCCGCGCTTATACCATTCATTCCTCGATGACATTATCCATTCATCTCCTTACTGTATTTTCTGTTTCTTCATCTAATCATTTTACTAATTCACATCAACTCTCTCTCTCTCTCTCTCTCTCTCTCTCTCTCTCTCTCTCTCTCTCTCTCTCTCTCTCTCTCTCTCTCTCTCTCTCCCTCCCTCCCTCCCTCCCTCCCTACTCCTAACCCACGTACATTCCACTTCCTTCCGTCAATACCACTCAGTCACAATCATTTCATTCGTGTATGACCGACTGCACCAAAATCTTACATTCCTTTGTGTACATTAATGTCAGTATCATTTAAATCGACCACACGGACCAAGAACCAGACAATCAAATTACAAACACAGCGAAACAGATATGTATTCACATGCACAAACAAAGCGATGAGTTACGAACACACACAAGGATGCTGAATTGGAACTGAGAGAGAGAGAGAGAGAGAGAGAGAGAGAGAGAGAGAGAGAGAGAGAGAGAGAGAGAGAGAGAGAGAGAGAGAGAGAGAGGTTACATAGGAATGGCTAACTCACACGAGACAAGAACCATTGGCTAAAATTGTTAAATGAGACAGATATCATTCTGTATCCGGGATGATTATGGCCTAATAAAGGAGAGGAGTAACTGGGAAGGAGCAGAAACTGAATCAAATGGGTACTGGGACTTTACCTACTACCACATACGAAATAAAAAACAGTATTAAGTAGCATTAAAAGTAGTACACAAAGATGATACAGAGGATTTAATGCCCTTGATCTTTTGATCCCTTAATGACGATGGTGTGACCCCTGATGTTAGACAATATGACCCTTGGGTATAATGGCCTGGCTTTTGACCTGACCCTGCAGGTGCCACGTCAAAGGCCAGCTCATGCCACGCACGGGTCGTACCAATCGTGTTCAATGGGGTTGAAATAAGAACGGTAAACAGATGGGACAAATGTGGTCCAGTATTTTAAAAGGAGTATCGGAAAATCGTCGACTGGAATAAGATTACGTAGCATCATGAGGATAGTGACTGTCCTAGAATATAATATCTTGTAGATATGTGGAGAGTGACGGCTCAGTACATATGTGGAGAGTGACGGCTCAGTACATATGTGGAGAGTGACGGCTCAGTACATATGTGGAGAGTGACGGCTCAGTACATATGTGGAGAGTGACGGCTCAGTACATATGGAACGTTGATGTGTACGGCAAAGCTAAATGAATACGTTACTTGGAAATGTGTAAAAAGGTAGAATCAGCAACTGGCAACCCTTCGTATATATGTCAGAATATCAAAAATGATAAAATGATAAGTGGCATAATTACATATATGCGACAGATAACAATAAAAACGGATTATCAAATTGCAATATAATAAATAAGCGATAAATGAAAGATGAATATATAAAACCCTTGAAAGTGATGATAATTTTGAGCGGATAAAGATAACGAGACAAGGGATTAAAGATAAAAGTAATAGCAATACGAAAAAAGAGGAAGAGGAGAAGATGGAGGAGGAGGAGGAGGAGGCTCCGAAGAACCGAAGATGTAGCGACTTTGGGATTACTTTTCCTCCGTAGCAAAACCAGGGCTCAGGTGTGGACTGTACGAGGAATCTGAGTACAGACGTGACGAGACTCAACCAGAAATACGAGAGAGAGAGAGAGAGAGAGAGAGAGAGAGAGAGAGAGAGAGAGAGAGAGAGAGAGAGAGAGAGAGAGAGACAGGGGGGAAGGATGCTGTGAGGTGGGAGGGAGGGTCGGAAGAGACAATGAGAGCGACTGAAACATAACCAATAGTCAAAAAATAGTGATAAGAGTGAAGGAAAGAGATGATGATGATGATGATGATGATGATGATGATGATGATGATAAGAGGCTAATGAAAGGGGAGTTGAAGTGAAGGAGGTGAAGATATGTGACGGTCCATTCAAGAAAAGAGGAGATTACAAAGAGTAGCAAGAGAGATAAGGGGGTTGAATACAGATAAGGACGAAGAAGAGAGTAATAATAAGGGTGGGTCAGAGTCAAGATGCGAAAGGATAAAGACCTGTGGAAGCAAAGAGAGGAAATGATGAAATCTACGATGAGTAGGAGATTGAATGACCGGTGAGAGTGAAGAGGGGAGATGAAAGGTGAGAGTGAAGAGGGGAGATGATGAAAACTGAAGAGAGTCAAGGAGGAAAATTATTAATATTGATAAAACTCGTGAAAGGAGAAGATATAATTTTGGTCGGATTCATGAGGGAATATGATGGAGACTGGTAAGGGAGAAGAGAGAATAAAGACGAAAATGGTAAAGGCCAATGACAGTGAACACAAAACGATGATAAATGGTACTAATGGTGATGCTGAAACGTGCAAAGAGAGAGAGAGAGAGAGAGAGAGAGAGAGAGAGAGAGAGAGAGAGAGAGAGAGAGAGAGAGAGAGAGAATGATAAGGGATAAAATAACATTATTACAAAGACAAACAAGACAAAAGTCTGGAGAGCTCTGTTGTGAAGATACAGAGAAATACAAAGACCTACTGTCTATCCGACTCTCTCTCTCTCTCTCTCTCTCTCTCTCTCTCTCTCTCTCTCTCTCTCTCTCACACACACACACACACACACACACACACACACACACACACTAGAAGATGAGACCTTCAGTAAAATCTGACACAAAAATTATGAGTGATAACTCGAGTGGTAATGAAGGCGTAACTGAAGGCCTCAGTCTTGGGCCGCTGCTGTTTCTTATCTACGTAAATAACAAGCCAGAAGGATATGAAACACATCTGAATACGCCTGAGGTTTACACAGAACCTAAGACATTAATGAGAAGTAATTAGGTCTGTGATGATCTTCAAAGTGAGCTATGTAGGTTTCAACACTGATCATATGTATGGCTAATGAAGTGCAACCCAATTGTAAAATGAGGCTAGACCACAATCATCAACTCTGTACCGGTGTAAATTACAAGAATCTACAGTATAATACTCAGCAGGTGAAACAGTGCTCAGGTATTTCACCAGATAATAACATTCTAGGAAATGAAAAGAATGTAAACTACATACTCGCTAATGCCAAATATGCCTTCATGTCAATGAGTAAAATGTTCATAAAAAGTATTTACAATACTGAACCCAAGTTAAGGTGTGCATCACCAGTCCAGTCTAGTCTGTATAAGGAGGCAGGCATTTGCTCCAAACGAACGATAGGAAACAAAATCTCTGCCCAGAGTAAAGGAGTTGAGCTACAAGGAAAGTCTGGCGGCCATAAACCCGGCCATATTTGGGGAAGGAAGAACAAGGAAAGACATAATTACGACCCTCAAGATTCTCTGTGCAAGTGACGATGTTGAACTGTTCTTAGCAAGACGTAAAAACCGATGAACTAAACTGATGAACCTCAAGAAGATAAACAAAAGGAGAGTCACAAAAGACGTGAAGAAATACTTCTACAGTAAAACAGTTGTAGCGAGGGAGGACACAAACGAAATCTTTAAGAAGGTTCAGAAACTGTAGAACAGAAGCAAGGGTTTGAGAGATGGAGCCTTAACAGTGTGAACTTCCCTCCTCGTTTGTACACACACACACACACACACACACACACACACACACACACACACACACACACACACATACGTGAATGACTTGCCAGAAGTTATGGACTCCTACATATACATGTTAGTAAATGATTTAAAGGTCATGAGGGAAGTGAGAAGCGTGGAGGATATGCACCAGTTATAAGGAACCCGTGACATGACTTCAACGTTACTCTGATGCATGGTTAATGAAGCAAAACCCAAGTACATGTAAGGAAAAGGCGAACTGACATATTGAAAGAAGGTCTCAATCTGAATATCACGTAGCACCACATATGAGAAGCAGGGATCTGTGTGGCAGAGAAGCTTGGAAGCCATCGACATCGTCCTTGACGAGTCGCCAGTCTCACCTTGTGTGACCAGCTGGGGAGATCAACCGTCAGCCAGCAAATATTACATTTGCATTCAAGTTCTTCGATAGGAAAATACCCAGCAACCTGTTCGCATCATACAGAAAGGCCAAACTAGAATAGTCTTCTAAAATTTGGTCGCTGCTACGAATAAAAGGAGAAAGTGCTAACAGAGAAGGTCCAGAGGCAAGAAACGAAGATGGTACCAAAATCAAGAGACCTGAGTTATAGGGAAAGACAAAAGACTTTAAATTTTCCCACCACAGAAGTCTGATGACATAAATACGGAGGAGTTCTTCGAAAGATGTAGAATAATACTACCATATCACGAAATTAAGCAAGAGTCTTCTTACAACACATGTTAAAAAGTACTTTTATAGTACTAACAGAGCGGTTGGCAAATGGAATAAAAGAAACCCCATGTCAAATGGGAATATCATACAGAAATTCAGAAAGTTGTGTGGCAGTAATGGATATTCGAGAGAATATGGCGTGTGTGTGGAAGGCACATGAATATTCTCAAAACAAGGCTGGACCAGCGTAAATATTTGAAGAATGAAACTATACGAATATGATCTTGCCTTCCATAAGTACAGACAGGTAATCACACAAGCGACACCAACAAACCAATGCACGTTCCAGCCTTCATCACATCGAGGTGGAGACAATAACTGACGGGACCGGGAACGCAATATCACACACAGACACACAAGCAAGATCACAGATGGATCTCAGGAAGGTCCTGGTGACGCATATATCACACTCAGGTGGAGGAAAAGTGATGATAATCAGGGTCTCGCAGGACTCAGTGTGAGACGAAAGAATATCAAGGAGAATACTGAGGAATAACATGAAAGGCAAACAGCAGCAGACCAGTGGGTCTTTTCGAGGCTGCGTGCGACAGTGGAAGATAAAAGAAACATGGTGATGAGAGAGTTGAGAAACAAGCAGATGACTGAAGGAGAAATACATGAAGACCTTTTACACAGGGAGGCGCAAATAACGTCAGTTTTGGATTTAAAATGATGAATCTGTAAAGTTCTATTTCTAAACGTATCAATGGCGATGCTTTTAATCTCTTTCACTGGTGAATTATTTTATACAGCAACATTCTATATCGAAGAAAGAATGCTCTAACTCAAGACTGCGGAAGCGTTTGGTAATTTTTTGAATATCTTTATCAGATCACCTCTTAACCTTCTCGCCTGTAGGCTTAATAACTTAAGGTCGTCTAGCCAGCAATTGTAGGATTTGCGTCTCAGACAGTCAGCCATTCTGGCACCTCGCCACTATACTCTCTGTGTTCTGTCTGTGTCTTTCTTCTTGGAGACCAAAGCTGGACACAGCGTTCAAGGTGGGGAGACACCAGCGAATTCTATATGAGTAACGAATACTTACAAAGACTTGAAATCAAAAGGCCTTCCTATGAAACCTATCATAGCTTGTATCCACTGCTTGCTATACCCAATTACTCTTCCTTAAGTTACGTAACTCATGAGTTTTTTCCTTCTAACTTTCGATACGTCATATTTACACTTTATCGACATTTCTGTCCATTCACCGCTAACCAGTGGACTCTTCCCCGTCTGTCTGTCTGTCAGTTTGTTGCTGTGCAGACAGATGTTCATTACCTGCTATCGGCTCACTTCCTAGATACCGTCGTGTGTGAATCTCAAACATCTTACAATATAATCCATCGTCAATTTTGGTGATGAATATCAGAAAGAGAACTGGTGCAAAGACTCGTCCCTGACCCACCCACCCCCCAACACACACACACACACACACACACATACACACACACACACACACACACACACACCTACCTACTACCTCGAACAATTCTAAGGCTGAAGTTTCAGTTACTTGCTGCTCGT
This sequence comes from Panulirus ornatus, assembly GCF_036320965.1. Classification (NCBI taxonomy): domain Eukaryota; kingdom Metazoa; phylum Arthropoda; class Malacostraca; order Decapoda; family Palinuridae; genus Panulirus; species Panulirus ornatus. The sequence continues at coordinate 25,387,043 of NC_092231.1, read as the reverse complement.
TGTGTAGGAGGAGCGAACCAATCATCTAGCCTCGACAGTACAACACAATCTATACCAACTGGATAAACATTTCCGAGTAATCTCAGATGACGAACATCATCGAATGTTTCCAAAAAATCTAATCAAATGGTATTCACCGTTTCACTTTCCTTATACTATACATGTTCTCAAAATGTAATCAAATGACATCCATTGCTTTAATATCATTATAAATGTTGATCATACCATAAAAGAAATCAGTCACACAAAGCTGTGTATCGTATACTATGCTGTGAGCCGTGAATTAAGAATTGATCCTTCGAATGATTTACAGTAATCTTATCTCAACTGATGGTTTACATAAGTTTACCAAATTACCACGACAAGCTAATTTGCCGCTCGTTTCCGGAGAGGAAGATGTACAACCTCTTTTTGGTTCTTAAACATTGTTGTTACACTGGCACACTTCTAGTCCTGGGAAGGAACTTTACTTAAAAGAGCGAGTTCTAAAAAGGACTGTGACGGGCTATACTGCCTTGTGTGTAACTTTCGTGGGAGTCAATGATTACGGACGGAACTAAGGAGGAGGACCTGCCATCTCCTCTCATTCCCTTCTCTACCGATACTGTCATCTTGATCGTGTGTAATAGTGTGTCATAGTCATCATCTGCTAGCAGTGGGACTGCAGGTGGAGCACCACACCAGCAGTGTCCTCAACTGTCGATACAGACAAAATATAACGTTGGCCATCGCTTCACAGGCGTGAAGGAAGAGGCTAAGGCCGATGGTCAAGTTCTGCTGTGGTTGATGTTCCTCACAAATGAACATAATCTATTTCAACACCACGGTAGTTACCCCTCTCTCTCTCTCTCTCTCTCTCTCTCTGAGTCTCCTGTGTCCTAGTTCGTTTTTTTTCTATTCGACAACGGACAAAAGGAAAAGAGGAAAGTTTAATTGAGCGAGATTATATGAGAGACAGAGAGATATCCCGGAAATGAGTGACGGTGGGGAAGATGGGCAAGAGGGAAAGTATAAAATGGATTGAAAAAGAATGGGAAGGAAATAGTCAAGGAAAAGTTAATGTGGGAATACCATACGTAAAGCATGATAAAAGAAGGAAAAGAAGAGGAGAAACAGAATGACAGGTAGAAAAAAGGGGTAAAAAAGAAGTAAAGCCATCAAAAAGAAGTGATAGAAGTACAGAAAATAAGAGGAACGAGAATGATGCAATGAAGGAAGGAATAAGTAAGAGAAAAGTCGGATAGGTGATAAAAAAGACTAGTGAGAATAAACTTAATGATACAAAAAGTAAGGGAGAAAATCGGGAAAGAAATGTCTACAAGAAGATGGAAAGTAAAAATTGAGAGAAAGAATACAAGAAATAAACGTGACAAGTTTATAAGAAATCGAAGGAACAAGAAAAAGAAAAGTTTCGGGAAATACCAAGTTAGGAAGAAAAATTAACAATAAAGAAAGTTAGGGAGAGAAGTTTATAAGAAATCAAAAGAATAAAAATGTTCGTGAAACAGTAAGTCCGGAAGAGAGAAATCTAAAAAAATCAAAAAAGAAAGGCAAGGAGAGACAAGGTGAGGGAGAGGGAATGTCAGGGAAGAGGGTAATCAAACAGAGTAGGTCAGCCAAGGACAAAATAAGACAAACAGAAAATGTAGGCAGCCACTAGTGTCCGGGTGCGTGCGGCGCGTCCACACATACAATTTGAAAACAGTGGAAAAAAAAAGTGGTTCCACCACAACTGACTAAAGTGTTGACACGATGGAAATACTGTATGGCAGACCCGTGCTGGCGGATCCTAGGGTTATGTCTACCAAGTTTATAAATTGAAAAAAGGATTATATTGGTCGTAAGAAGGCGAACACAGACTTCCTGTCAAGAGTTTGGAGACATGAGGAACGATGTTTGGCTTCAAAATAACTTTCCAAGAGATGTCAAAAGGAGGGAAAGATTGCAGGCATTGCTGTGTATGAGGCAAGCAGAAACTCGGAGGAAAAATTTTCCCCCCATGCTCCACTGTGAACAAGCAGCAAACGGCGCTAAAGAGGAGCGAAAGTATTTGACGGTCTTACGGACCTGTGGAAGATATGTGGAGGGATGGGTATATTGGGCCCCTGGAATGTTCCCAGAGTTTGCTGGAAGAGCCTGACTCTACGAATTACATTCTAGGTTTGTGGAATGTATGTACAATGTGGTGTGTGTGTGTGTGAGAGAGAGAGAGAGAGAGAGAGAGAGAGAGAGAGAGAGAGAGAGAGAGAGAGAGAGAGAGAATGACTGATGGAAATACATTCTGCCAATACATTACAGAATTGTGGTATACATATACACTGTGATGGATGATGACTGGCTGTTGGAGATACATTTTTCGAGTTTGTAAATAATTTTTATACAAAAGGGCGGAAAGGACCATAGTGTGCAGGAAGCACGCGCATGTGTCCAATATGGCAGAAGGGGGTGAAGATGTTGGGGGGTTGGGGTGAGCGTTTTGTGAAGAGGTTGGGCTAGGGTAAGATGGAACGGGAGAGGGGGGAGGGAATGGGTGGATGGCAAGAAAGATGGGAAAAAAAAAAGGAAGAGGTGAGCGTTGTCGGGAGGGACAGTGACTGGTTGTAACGATGACTGAAACAGAAGATGGGATGTGGTAGGACGGGAGAGGATGATGGGACGGGCTATGTAATGTCATGAAGTGACTGGGGAATGGGACAGAACAAGAGGGCAGGAATGGGTGTCGGAGGTATGACAGAAAGAAAAAGAGGGAAACTGGATGGAAGAGCACCAGAAAGGTCGGAACAATGGATGTGGAAGAGAAAGAGAAACAATGTAGTCAGGTGAAACGGGACGGAAGAATGAGTAGTGATGCTGGCGACAAGAAAGGACCAGGTGAATGGAAGAGGAGAGAATGTAGGGTGTGACAGATGTGGTGGAACAGGAGGATGTAGGATGTAAGCTGATGATAACACTGAAAGATGGGAAGGTGGGTCACAGACACACACACACACACACACACACACACACACACACATACACACACACACACACACACAGGACAGAAGTTGGGGATGGAGTGGCCTTGGAGCTGTGAGGAAGGTGGGAGGAGGGAGGAAGGGTGGCAACAACACTTGTGTCAGCACATACGGTTTCCCTCACATGAAAGTGACGAAGGTGAGGCAAGAATTACGAGCATCAAGAGGTAAGTGAAAGGACGAGCGCATTATATTTCTTCCTTGGAAAACACACACACACACACACACATACACACACACACACACACACACACACACACACACACGCACGCACACAGTCATCGTTCGCCTGGTCACGCAACACACGGCACACCATGATACTGTTGCTCTGTATCCCCTCACTGACGACACAATCAACACTGCCGTGTGGTGGTCGTGGTAGGACATACCTCTCCTCCAGGTCAAGCAACAAGCAGCACACAGTTGGTGCGGACTGACCATAACTAACCAAGGGTCCAGATGATACTTTCAGCACTGAAGGTGGAATAGAATCACAGAGAGAGAGAGAGAGAGAGAGAGAGAGAGAGAGAGAGAGAGAGAGAGAGAGAGAGAGAGAGAGAGAGAGAGAGAACAGGACAACAGCGCAGCCTCATGGCGCATCCTTAACGTTTGGGGGACAATGTACTCTAGCAGGTGAGGTGACATCGGCAATAGATGACTACAAATACATACTTGGAAGTCTGTTAATCAAATGCCACTGATCCATGGACAATACTCTAGATCTATGCCAGAAAAACGAGAATAACCTTCTTCTTCACAGCACGCATCTTGTGACTCAGTGAACATATCTGTCTAAAGGAGTGGCACCATCTGGAAATCATCACAACTTCAGATTCCAGAAGAAAGAGGACATAAGGGGACGGAACTGACCACAGCGGTGATGCGCAACACAACCCTGAGTTCTGCAAAGAAAGCCGCTAAGATTCTCAAATGACATCCTAGTGCTGGCCGAGGGATCTTAGCGGACAAACCCATTTTCTCTTGTGAGTGTCGCTTTAAATCCTTCACTCGAGAAAGTTTCTCAGATTGTATGACTTAAATATCACACGAATACAAAACTTGGTCGAAATATCACAACCAGAATCTATGACTTAGGTGGAAGTTTGCAGCCTTTTTGAAAGAGATGAACAGCTTCGGAAAACAGTATGAAAATCCTCGGTATAGATGAACATGGAACAACGGAGAAATGCTGCACTTCTTTGTGAGAAGAAACAAGACCTTTTCATAACATATGCCCGTGGACAGTCATGCCCTTCGTTTTCTGTAGCGCTAACTGTGCATGTGGGATGCTGAGGTTCTTATTAAAAAATTGCATTACGCAGACGACATGTCTGCGGAGGGAGGTGTGTGACACGGGTGAACGTGGCCGTTTGTCGAGGGTGTTCACCAAACACGTAGCACCCTGACGACACCCACACACACACATTCAGCAGCATAGGTGTTAAAAGGAATCGCTTCTTTCACATTGTATGCCAAAGAAAAAGAAAAAAAAAAATGGATAATCACACGTCCAATTCGTGCTGTTGTAGGATGTCCCCTGGAAATGGCTGGACTTGCAATAGGAGAAGTTTCTCTGGAACTAAAACCATATAGGGTTAGGAGGGACAACTGCCACCGAGGAGACTGTAAAAGTCGACAGGGAGAGCTGGGACCCTCTCACGACGAGAGGCGAGAAATTCTACAGCTTGGCAACAGGAGGAGCAGAACAACCTGAGGTTAACGAATGATCTTCAACAGATTTAAGAAGGAAAAGAAAAACAGAAAATGCATTCAGAGACGCATGGACTTTGGGCACGAGGCTGACCCCGAGCGTCCTGGCCGGGCAGTCAAACACCGAAAAGTCAATAACTTTGAAGTAATGGCGAAAAAAAGATCAAACTAGTGAAAATAAATACGCTAGATGAGAGACTGCTGTCTGGTAGCGAGCTGCTTCCTACTGCATCGCTGGAAAAGGATCTGAGTAACAGTTTCGTTGGCTTCCATTGACTCCTCTTGTAATTTCTCTCGCCACCGCTGATGGGTCCACACAAGCGAGACGGACAACTCTGTGATGGCAAGTGTCAGCAGTAAATACCAGAAGCAACGTAAAGCTCGCTACTACCAACGACATTTAACCTTGAAGTACGTCATGTTAATGAGGGGTCGTCCATACTAAGATAGGCATCCGTAGGGCAGCTCGTTGATTCTGAACTTTATGGCCACGAACTGACGATTAATACGACCCAGCTGACTGCACACGGCACTGTGTAAAGGTCATGGAAGTGGCTTTGACGTGATCTCTGGATAATACGTGGACGCGACGAGCGAGAGTCGGTTTGAGGATAAGAACTGCAACTGTAGTATCCCCTCTGGTGAAGGGGAAGAACTAACGCCGACTACACTGTAACTGTTCCACTGTGTAATATTCCATCTTTTAATATGACGACTTCAAGGTCGGGGAAAAGTTATCTCGACCCGAGGTACAAAGGCTGAAGAGGAAAACATTAGTTTGGAGAGAGTTGAATCCATCTCGCTGGACTTGACGACACGCGCAGAGCACTGAAGACAAAGAGCATTTGTGGATGACACAACTGTTTTGAGTTCGTGATTTTTCAAATGAATGGTCTCTCACATATACTGACTGTTGAAACTTCCACCCATTTGTGATAGAGTTGTCTAAAGCTGACGAATCAGTAAGAAGTGTCCAGTATAAGTTTTGTTATGTTTGAGACCCTTTAGCATGACGATGGTGGGACAACAATGACGAAACGTGACGCTTGTAGTTTTTCGTGGCTCGATGGCATCGTTCTGAGAAAATTCTGACTTATGGTGCTCTGTTGACAAACAGTGAACCACAGCCCCTAAAGCACGACGGTAAGACCCTTGAGCACGACGGTAAAACCCTTGAGCACGACGGTAGGGCCCTTGAGCACGACGATATGATCCTTGACCATGACGGTACGACCCTTGAGACGAGGGTACGATCCTTGGGTGTTATGAACTGGCCTTTTGATCGTGACCATTAAGGTCAGATCAAAGTTGTGGTCATCATACCCATGGATCATACTGCAGCGGTCAAGGTTTGTACTGGTGTGTTCAAGGGTCGTACTGCTGTGCTCAAGGGTCGTGCTGCCGTGCTCAAGGGTCGTACTGTCGTCGTGCTCGACGACTTCAGAGTGTGTTTGACGCGTCCATGCAGCGTGCCAACTGGCAATACCAACGAGATACTTGGTAAATTCCTGAATGTAAATGGCGCTCCTGGTTCTGGGGTTACGAGGCTGGGGTGGCTCGAGGGGTGAGGGGAGGCTCACAACGACCCCCTACCCTTCACCACGACCCACGAGTCACTCCAGCATCGTTAACAGCACCAGCAACACACATGGACTTCCGTGGTTTTAGAAGAAAAAAAATCCGTGTCACATAGCAGCTGCAGGCCTACCACCTCCACCCTCTACCACAAAATCATCATACAATACCAATACTCTACCACAGAAAAAAGTAATACCACCAACAACATACTGCATTTCAACAACCATTCCTACCTCACAACATTTGCAAAGTAACCACTATCACAACCAGTTACCATACGGTGTCAATGATCTACCATCAAAGGTACCACACCATACTGAAGGAGCCTTCACCAGCACAACGGTCGTCACAGAGGTACCACCACCACCACAGCAGAGCCAGATAAGCCTACCACCAGCATTGGTTGGAAAGAACCCGTTCCAGTACAGTTGAGTCAGATAAGCGTACCGCAGGCATCATGAACCAGCTGTAAAAATACATATCAGCTGAAAATGACAGCCGGAGGTAACTAAAGAAGCAAGCACACGGGCTGGGCAGTTCAAGCAGAACCTTCCATACGCAACAGCTTTCCCCATCGAGTCACACATGCACAGTGTTCATCACACACATCATGGCATCAGCCCGTCGCGCCAAGGTCTCTAGTTACAAGGACCGGTCTAGCGCCCACAGTGTACTCCCACACACACACACACACACACACACACACACACACACAGTAATGCCGCCCGCACCACAACGCGACTCCTGACGGAGTGAGAGTGCAAATCGAGGCAAAAAGCCTTGTTAAGATAATAGATTTTTATGAGACAAACTTTTACAACAGACGAGCAATAAAGACGTCAGAGAGAGAGTGAGATGGGAAAGAACTTCTTGGATATAGGTGAGGGTGTGGGAGGGTGTGTGTGTGTGTGTGTGTGTGTGTGTGTGTGTGTGTGTGTGTGTGTGTGTGTGTGAGTGTGTAAGGGGAATAGGAGGTATTTGTGTTGCTCTGGAGCACGATCCCGGCGCTACTGCGTTGCTATCGTGTGTAGGAAGGGTGTCGTTGCGTAAGTCGGTGCGGGGATATGCAGGTGGTGCAGGGTCGTGGGTGCAGAACTATGACAGAGCTGGTGCTTAAGGGGCAGGGGAAGGTACTCCTGTGAAAGTAGAGTCGGTTCAACAAACTTTGCAGTATGCAGGGGTGGGTGAGGGTGCCTCCGGGGTGGTTCGTGTGTTTCCCAGGGGGTACAGAACGACTCACGTGACACCTATCGACAACAGGTTCCAAACCCGCGAGTTACCAGGTTATACTGGATGCCGTATTTACTCGGCACTCGACAATTAAGCTGAGGATTTAACTGTAGGCAAACAGACCTTGTGGAATACCAGACAACCTCAGTATAAATACGCAGCTGCAGGGTTGCAAGGAGAGAAAAGACATGGATCGAAAACGTAATTTCTCATAAAAAAATCATATATTTCGAGCTGTTGAGGATAAGTCTGACGAAAGAAATCAGCGATTCCATCGTCCGTGGTTTATGTGAAGGAGAATCACTTGTGAGGTTCTGGTGTAGAATGGCGGAGTCTTGCCCTCGGGTCACGAAGGCTGCTCTGGCCTCCTCCTCCTCCTCCTCCTCCTCTCTCCTTCAACCTACTTATGTGAGGCTGAATCTTCCAGCCTATTGCTCGTCAAATGGAGGATGTGATCTCGGCTGACTGTGGAGGTCGAGCTTGGCTGTACAGTGGCCAAGACATTACCAAGGACGTCATGGTTGTAGATCAACAACACCGGCCAAGACATTACCAAGGACGTCATGGTTGTAGACCAACAACACCGGCCAAGACATCACCAAGGACGTCATGGTTGTAGACCAACAACACTGGCCAGGACATCACCAACGACGCCACGTTTGTAGATCAACAACACTGGCTAAGACATCACCAAGGACATCATGGTTGAAGACTTACTTTCTTCTTGGGGTTGTGCCACGTGAGTGGATTGAGTTGTTCCATAACATTAAAGTTGTTGCAATTGTTAAACAAAGATAATAAAGACGATCATACATCAATAAAGACTTCATTCTACGTGTATCCCTCCCATTAATCCTGGACCCGAGGCTGCTGCTTCTCATAGTTTCTGTTTGCGGACCAACCACACGACGATTGACAGTTATAAAGCCTACTACTTTTCTTAACCAGCGAAACTGAGGAATTCATTAATCTATTAACCCATATTTTTCTTTCATTCTTAGGTGTCAGGACTATAAGCACTTAGGATACCGAAATGAGGTATAATTGTGAGACAAGGAGCATCACCCGATCCTTCTTCTACCATAGCAAGTGCTAATTACTTGGAACCTCTCTCTCTCTCTCTCTCTCTCTCTCTCTCTCTCTCTAATATGGAGTAGGTGGTAGACAGCCACCGACCATGGGGCTATTACCGGTATCATTTGCCTGGGTACCAGGAGAGTTAGTGACGCCTGCGCAGTGGGTCGGCACTTCACTGCTTGTCAAGTTCCACTCTTTTCTCCCACGTTTTGTCCTTTCTTTCCACTACACCCACACGTGGCGTGCTGGCATTCAGTCCACAGACATACAATCTCTCCATTTCACACACACACACACACACACACACACACACACACACACACACACACACCACTTGACAACACGTAACCCAAACAAATCGTTCTTCATCCGCTTTTTCTGCGGTGAGCGCTACGCGCTAGCTCTGCTTTTCTGCAAAATCTCGTTGTAATTCTCGATTGTAACTACAGGAGCATTATATGTTACCCATGCCTAACTGGAGGCAGATAAACTCTCTCCCTCCCTGCCAGTCGAGAGCAGAAGACATAAGCCGAATTAATCTATTAAAGAGGTAAGTCATAGAGAACTAATGAAAAAGAAAAAGGAAAAAGAGTATCAAAGAAGTTTATAAATTTATAAAATATTTACCAGTCTTCAACTTATATGAAGTGTCGAAATTCATAACAGCATTGTAGTGGTGTCTGGATAAGTCTGTGTATCGGTTGCACAGAAATAAGACTGCTCAATGATTAATTACTTCCTTAAATAATGTCTATTCATTAATACGTGTGTAATTATATACACTGATTCATAGCAATCTATTTATAATCTTCCCAAGACCACGTTCCCAGAGAGAGCTTCTGGTGGCACCCAGCACCATCTTTACCTAGAGGCTCCTGCAGCTCCATGGCTGCGCTACATTCAGTCGCAGGGATAGGATGGACCCTATTGAAGCGAGGAGTTGTCTGACGAGCCCGCACGCTTTTTTCGTCAACTGATGGCGATACAGTCCCGCCAACGATATCTTTTCACTCGTGGTGTAACCTCATGAAGGCGGAATCCGGTAACATCCAATGATTCCCATATATATATATATATATATATATATATATATATATATATATATATATATATATATATATATATCAGATTATGGTTGAAATGTATGTAAATCAGTGAATAACTTCAAAAAAAAAAAAAAACACCCTACCACACAACCCGATCAAAATCTCTTGAAATTCTGCTTCAGCAAAACAAATAGAAAACCTGCACAGCAAACCTCCGTCGTGCCGTATCCAAGGACACACAAGGACACAGAGGAGCAATCTGTGTCACGTATCCGGCAAGATGAGAAGAGACAAAAACATGATCCTAACAGATATAAATATATATAGATCACGCACACCACTATGACCTCTTACAATATATATATATATATATATATATATATATATATATATATATATATATATATATATATATATATATATATGTGGCTGTTAATATATGCTGATGATGAACAATGCTGTACCACCCCTCGTCCTTGTTCTGATTCGATGAGGGAGCGTCGAGTGTTGACGGCAGGAGACGTGGTGTGCAGGGGGTCGTGTTCCATACCCCCCGGCCCCCCCAAGCCCCAGGTGAATGGGAACTACGGTCATGTGCAGCAGACGGGGTGTCTGTGTGTATATAAGGCGGCGTGGGGCGGGGTGAGGTGGTGGGGAGGATCAATATATAATAGAGCAGGTAGGAGGTAGGTCACACTGCCATCTCCCCGTGTTATGGGTAGTGTCAAGCCAGAGGTTGCATCATCACCGTCACTACTATCCTATCATTACTCTCTGAGCTCATCTCTCTCCCCTGGCTCTCGTCCCTCTTCTCTCTCTCTCTCTCTCTCTCTCTCTCTCTCTCTCTCTCTCTCTCTCTCTCTCTCTCTCTCCCGCTCCTGCCAGTGCGCTGAGGGCGGTGCTGTAGTCATAGTAACGCGGGGAGTGGCTGGAGGAGGAGGAGGAGGAGCAGCAGGTGGGAGGAGGAGGAGGAGGAGGAGGTAGTGGTGGTGGCGTTGCTACCGTCCTCAGTGGTGGAGGCGGCGGTGGTGGCGGAGGGAGGAGGACAGCGTTCAGGACCTGACGACCTCGTTTTCCTCCTGTTGTTGTTACTGGTGGTGGAGGTGGTGGTGATGACGGTGGTGGTGGAGATCTTCCCCACCCAACAGAGGTCAACCCAGCACCACACTACTGACCTATATATGACACCTTCGTTGCCAACAGTCGTCGTCACGGAAGTTTATCTTCTCCCCAAGGACGAATCTCGCGTCCCTGTGTGTATGTGTGTGTGTGTGTGTGTGTGTGTGTGTGTGTGTGTGTGTGTGTGAGGGAGTGCGCGTGTCTGTGTGTGCGCGTGTGCATGTGTGCGTATGCATGTGCGCGTCTGCATGTGTGCGTGCGCGCATCAACGTATATATGTACCACACAGCCACTTCTCAGATAACCAGGAATGCTAGTGACAAACACTTACCAGTTGTCACTACTTAAACACGACCATTGGGAACTGCAATTCTATTTTTTTCTTTTTCTAGATACAACTAGCGAGATGACTCTGTACTGGGGAATACCTGGGGTGTCCACTGGCGGTTGGGGGGGGGGGGGGGCCCTCGTACACCAGTAGAGTATAAAGTAATTTCAGACTAAAAATAAATTCACAATTGTTTTTTTTTTTTTTTTTAACTTTCCATTTATTTCAAATCTTCTCTCAGGCTACGCAATTCGTTTTTTCTTTAATACGTACCCTGGCGTTGGTCCACTACGTAACCTGGCGTTGGTCCAGTACGTAACCTGGCGTTGGTCCACTACGTAACCTGGCGTTGGTCCAGTACGTAACCTGGCGTTGGTCCAGTACGTAACCTGGCGTTGGTCCAGTACGAAACCTGGCGTTGGTCCAGTACGTAACCTGGCGTTGGTCCAGTACGTAACCTGGCGTTGGTCCAGTACGTAACCTGGCGTTGGTCCAGTACGTAACCTGGCGCTGGTCCAGTACGAAACCTGGCGTTGGTCCAGTACGTAACCTGGCGATGGTCCAGTACGTAACCTGGCGATGGTCCAGTAGGTAACCTGGCGTTGGTCCAGTACGTAACCTGGCGCTGGTCCAGTACGAAACCTGGCGTTGGTCCAGTACGTAACCTGGCGTTGGTCCAGTACGTAACCTGGCGTTGGTCCAGTACGTAACCTGGCGTTGGTCCAGTACGTAACCTGGCGCTGGTCCAGTACGAAACCTGGCGTTGGTCCAGTACGTAACCTGGCGATGGTCCAGTACGTAACCTGGCGATGGTCCAGTAGGTAACCTGGCGTTGGTCCAGTACGTAACCTGGCGCTGGTCCAGTACGAAACCTGGCGTTGGTCCAGTACGTAACCTGGCGTTGGTCCAGTACGTAACCTGGCGATGGTCCAGTAGGTAACCTGGCGTTGGTCCAGTACGAACCCTGTCGCTAGTCCAGTACGAAACCTGTCGCTGGTCCAGTACGAACCCTGGCGTTGGTCCAGTACGTAACCTGGCGTTGGTCCAGTAGGTAACCTGGCGCTGGTCCAGTACGAAACCTGGCGCTGGTCCAGTACGAAACCTGGCGCTAGTCCAGTACGAACCCTGGCGCTGGTCCAGTACGAACCCTGGCGTTGGTCCAGTACGTAACCTGGCGATGGTCCAGTAGGCACCGGAGCGTTGGTCCAGTACGAACCCTGACGCTGGTCCAGTACGAACCCTGGCGCTGGTCCAGTATGAACCCTGGCACTGGTCCAGTACGTACCATGGCGCTGGTCCAGTACGTACCCTGGCCCTGGTCAAGTACGTACCTTGGTACTGGTCCAGTGCGTACCCGTCACGCTGCTGGACCAGGAGATCAAGTTCAACAACTCGATGGGAATTGAACTTAGTACGCCGTGCGGTAAGAGGATTGCGCTCGGCAAATCCCGCCTTAATACGTAACTCAAGTCTTTACAGAGAAACACATTCTTGCAATACATCTGCTGGGTACTCTCGTCTAGTGTTCATATATACAAGATTTCCTCAAGATGATAACCATTGAAGGCCGGTGTTTTCTGGTAAGGACACAAGCGCCTGACATGTCTTTGGACAATGCCTCTCTGGTGAGGAATTACCAAGCGTAGACACACGTCATCATGTTCCTCGCTTACAGCAATTCTAAGAATAATCCATACTATACACTATCCTCAAACCGCAGAATCTGTGTCTGTTAATTTACCGACGAACAATACGCACCGAGGAAGCGATCTTACGATGAATTACACAACTTTCGTTACGATAACTGATTACCTTGTTACACGTTCAACGATAAGTGACCTTATACACAAGGGCCGAAAAACACCAAAAACCAAGATGACGCTTCATAAGGGCTAAAAAAGACCGAAAACCAAGTCGACTTGCTTCATAAAAGCAAAGACCGGAAACCCCGTTGATGCTTCACAAGGGCTGAGAAAGACCGAAAACCAAGTTGACGCTTCATAAGGGCTGAAAATGAACGAAACCCATGTCGACTTGCTTCATAAGTGCAGAGAAAGACCGAAAACCCCGTTGATGCTTCACAAGGGCTGAAAAAGACCGACGACCAAGCCCAGGACCACCTCCAGCTCTCCCACCTGCATCACACGTAGGAACAAAGACCATGGCCCTCCCTGGTCTTCCCATACGTAAAGTGAAAACAAAAGTGGATGAAATATAAGATGGCCGCCGCACCTGCACCTTTCCCTCTGGTGTTCGTTTCTCGAACTACACCATTCCCACCTTCCCGTAATTTTCAGCCGGAGAGAAAACATAAAATGTACAATTAATACTAATGTCTGGCACACTAGCATTAAGCTTTCGTACATTTTGTATTCATATTCTGATGAAGTGTTAACATAAAAACATGATTACGACGGGGTAAACTAGCAGTCACATTTAGCAATTATTGATAACATGTATACATTTACATAAATACTATCAGTGGATTACCCATTTATCCATTAGGTTAAGGTTCGTATGAACTCAACCGAATATCAGAGCGAAAAATATTTTTTATTCACACAAAGACTAAATTGGATTACAATATTACTGTCAGCACACACAGACACACACACAGACACACACACACATACACACACAATCCAGGAAACGAACTGAATACAATTCTATATAACAATCAGCGCCAGAGACTCGCGACACACACACACACACACACACACACACACACAGAGGGCCGGGCTGATGGCAGACAGGCGGGCTGGGGGCTCGGTACACCTGGTCTGATCGGTTATGAGCGTATTAGAATTCATACGTGTCACTCGCCAAGGTAAACAGCGAGGCAAGACGGATTGGAGGAGAGAGAGAGAGAGAGAGAGAGAGAGAGAGAGAGAGAGAGAGAGAGAGAGAGAGAGAGAGAGAGAGAGAGAACATGGCAGAAACAAGACACGTACAGGAGGCCAATGGATGGAGGGATGAGGGAGGAGTGGGGTAAGGGGATGAAGTTGGGGGAAAGTGAAAACAATGAAGAAAACGAAGAATATAGAAAACGGAGAATAAATGAATCGTGAATGTACTCTCCGATTCTCCAGCACATAAGAAGACACCAGCTACGCAAATTTCTCTGTAAACCTTTCAGGTGTTGGTAGGGGTCCGTTGTTGTGTTTTGAAATGGTTTGGGCACATGGAGAGAATGAGTGAGGAAAGATTGACCAAGAGGATATATGTGTCGGAGGTGGAGGGAGCGAGGAGAAGTGGGAGACCAAATTGGAGGTGGAAAGATGGAGTGAAAAAGATTATGAGTGATCGGGGCCTGAACATGCAGGAGGGTGAAAGGCGGGCAAGGAACAGAATGAATTGGATCGATGTGGTATACCGGGGTCGACGTGCTATCAATGGATGGAATCAGGGCATGTGAAGCGTCTGGGGTAAACCATGGAAAGTTCTGTGGGGCCTGGATGTGGAAAGGGAGCTGTGGTTTCGGGCATTATTGCATGACAGCTAGAGACTGAGTGTAAACGAATGGAGCCTTTGTTGTCTTTTCCTAGCGCTACCTTGCACACATGAGGGGGAGGGGGATGTTATTTCAATGTGTGGCGCGGTGGCGATGGGAATGAATAAAGGCAGACAGTGTGAATTGTGTGCATGTGTATATATGTATATGTCTGTGTGTGTATATATATGTGTACATTGAGATGTATGGGTATGTATATTTGCGTGTGTGGACGTGTATGTATATACATGTGTATGGGGGTGGGTTGGGCCATTTCTTTCGTCTGTTTCCTTGCGCTACCTCGCAAACGCGGGAGACAGCGACAAAGCAAAATAAATAAATAAATGAATATATATATCGAGGATGTAAGGCATGTGTACGTGTAGGAAGAGAGGAAAGTGATTGGTTCTCAGTGAATGTAGGTTTGCGGCAGGGGTGTGTGATGTCTCCATGGTTGTTTAATTTGTTTATGGATGGGGTTGTTAGGGAGGTAAATGCAAGAGTCCTGGAAAGAGGGGCAAGTATGAAGTCTGTTGGGGATGAGAGAGCTTGGGAAGTGAGTCAGTTGTTGTTCGCTGATGATACAGCGCTGGTGGCTGATTCATGTGAGAAACTGCAGAAGCTGGTGAATGAGTTTGGTAAAGTGTGTGGAAGAAGAAAGTTAAGAGTAAATGTGAATAAGAGCAAGGTTATTAGGTACAGTAGGGTTGAGGGTCAAGTCAATTGGGAGGTGAGTTTGAATGGAGAAAAACTGGAGGAAGTGAAGTGTTTTAGATATCTGGGAGTGGATCTGTCAGCGGATGGAACCATGGAAGCGGAAGTGGATCATAGGGTGGGGGAGGGGGCGAAAATTTTGGGAGCCTTGAAAAATGTGTGGAAGTCGAGAACATTATCTCGGAAAGCAAAAATGGGTATGTTTGAAGGAATAGTGGTTCCAACAATGTTGTATGGTTGCGAGGCGTGGGCTATGGATAGAGTTGTGCGCAGGAGGATGGATGTGCTGGAAATGAGATGTTTGAGGACAATGTGTGGTGTGAGGTGGTTTGATCGAGTAAGTAACGTAAGGGTAAGAGAGATGTGTGGAAATAAAAAGAGCGTGGTTGAGAGAGCAGAAGAGGGTGTTTTGAAATGGTTTGGGCACATGGAGAGAATGAGTGAGGAAAGATTGACCAAGAGGATATATGTGTCGGAGGTGGAGGGAACGAGGAGAAGAGGGAGACCAAATTGGAGGTGGAAAGATGGAGTGAAAAAGATTTTGTGTGATCGGGGCCTGAACATGCAGGAGGGTGAAAGGAGGGCAAGGAATAGAGTGAATTGGAGCGATGTGGTATACAGGGGTTGACGTGCTGTCAGTGGATTGAATCAAGGCATGTGAAGCGTCTGGGGTAAACCATGGAAAGCTGTGTAGGTATGTATATTTGCGTGTGTGGACGTGTGTATGTACGTGTGTATGGGGGTTGGGCCATTTCTTTCGTCTGTTTCCTCGCGCTACCTCGCAAACGCGGGAGACAGCGACAAATTATAAAAAAAAAAAAAAAAAAAAAAAAATATATATATATATATATATATATATATATATATATATATATATATATATATATATATATATATATTTCTCCCTTAAATCACAATATGCTACGCTGAAATCTTAAGACATGGAATGAAGGCTTCAGTAAAAAAATTTCATTTTCCTTTAATACGAAAAGATGGCAATCTGAAATGAGGCGGAACAATATGAAACCCATAGCTGATACAAAACAACAACAATAACAATCATGATGATTAATAATAGTAATAATAATAATAATAATAATAATAATAATTCTTATTACCATTATTAACATTAAACGCTCGTTTTTTCTCTCTCGGCAAGCCAGCATCAGGAACAGGCGAATGTCATGTCTTCAAGGAATAATCCTCTCCAGGCTCTTCCCTCTGTTCCTGCTTTTGGAAGGTGATAGTACAGGTGGGGAGGACTTCCAGCACCGTTTAGCCACTTTCCAAGATACGCTGGAGATACGTGGGCTGTATTTCTTCTCTTATAAACCCAGGGATAATCATTATCACTATCAGTAGTAGCAGTAATAATAACAGTAGTGGTAGCAGTAGTAACTACAGCTAAATTTACAATTAATACAGCTAGACTTCCTATAACTACAGCTGAATTCTCATCAAACACACCATAGCAGCTAATTTCTTTACCCGTATTTTCAATAACTAGTTGAAATTTGAGTAACCCGTTGAATCCTGCTACTGGTTGCACTCTGACTACCTACGGTCCAATTTTGAGCAACCAAGGTGGTCTTTACCTGTCGTATGATGCCGTCAACTGAAACCTTCTCACAAGTGAGGAGATCCGGAGGTTGACACGTCTCTATGCCTACCCAATGGTGTACCTCCTGACACCACTCACAGTGATTGCCTCACCTACGGTAGAGAAAATAAACTATTTCTTAATAACGTGCCACCTTTCACCTACATCACCCCCCCACCCCCCGCTATGTAACAACTGTGTTACCCAACATACACATCCTCTCCCACCCCACCCTCCGAGCTATGTAACATTGCGTCACCCAACATACACATCCTCTCCCACCCCACCCTCCGAGCTATGTAACATTGCGTCACCCAACATACACATGGTCCCCTCCCTCCCACCTATGTAACACTGGGTCACTCATCATCTAGGCCCCCCCCCCCCAACCTCCTTCCCCCAAACGTTATGTAACCAGCTGTTACCAACCGCCTACAACCGGAATACCACCTGTGGACATTCACCTTACCACGTACAACGAGAACATCACCCACCTAACCTACAGACCACCTACAACAACAACACCTAAACTACATACACCATTCATTACCTACTTAAGACATCAATAACTTAACCCTCTTTATAAGAAAGTTTTATACATATATATATATATATATATATATATATATATATATATATATATATATATATATATATATATATATTTTTTTTTTTTTTTTTATACTTTGTCGCTGTCTCCCGCGTTTGCGAGGTAGCGCAAGGAAACAGACGAAAGAAATGGCCCAACCCACTCCCATACACATGTATATACATACGTCCACACACGCAAATATACATACCTACACAGCTTTCCATGGTTTACCCCAGACGCTTCACATGCCTTGATTCAATCCACTGACAGCACGTCAACCCCGGTATACCACATCGCTCCAGTTCACTCTATTCCTTGCCCTCCTTTCACCCTCCTGCATGTTCAGGCCCCGATCACACAAAATCTTTTTCACTCCATCTTTCCACCTCCAATTTGGTCTCCCTCTTCTCCTCGTTCCCTCCACCTCCGACACATATATCCTCTTGGTCAATCTTTCCTCACTCATTCTCTCCATGTGCCCAAACCACTTCAAAACACCCTCTTCTGCTCTCTCAACCACGCTCTTTTTATTTCCACACATCTCTCTTACCCTTACGTTACTCACTCGATCAAACCACCTCACACCACACATTGTCCTCAAACATCTCATTTCCAGCACATCCATCCTCCTGCGCACAACTCTATCCATAGCCCACGCCTCGCAACCATACAACATTGTTGGAACCACTATTCCTTCAAACATACCCATTTTTGCTTTCCGAGATAATGTTCTCGACTTCCACACATTCTTCAAGGCCCCCAGAATTTTCGCCCCCTCCCCCACCCTATGATCCACTTCCGCTTCCATGGTTCCATCCGCTGCCAGATCCACTCCCAGATATCTAAAACACTTCACTTCCTCCAGTTTTTCTCCATTCGAACTCACCTCCCAATTGACTTGACCCTCAACCCTACTGTACCTAATAACCTTGCTCTTATTCACATTTACTCTTAACTTTCTTCTTTCACACACTTTACCAAACTCAGTCACCAGCTTCTGCAGTTTCTCACATGAATCAGCCACCAGCGCTGTATCATCAGCGAACAACAACTGACTTCACTTCCCAAGCTCTCTCATCCCCAACAGACTTCATACTTGCCCCTCTTTCCAAAACTCTTGCATTTACCTCCCTAACAACCCCATCCATAAACAAATTAAACAACCATGGAGACATCACACACCCCTGCCGCAAACCTACATTCACTGAGAACCAATCACTTTCCTCTCTTCCTACACGTACACATGCCTTACATCGAGAATATATATATATATATATATATATATATATATATATATATATATATATATATATATATGCGTGTGTGGGATGTATTTTTTCTCCCCTATCCCCAGAGATTATTGATATATATATATATATATAATATATATATATATATATATATATATATATATATATATATATATATATATATATATATATATAAGAGCAACTAAAAATATCTCCTTCCCCTACCATCTTGTTAAGCCTCCATCTTCGCCTTCCATCAGTGATATTACAGGATCTCGCCAGAAGTGGACCTGCTGGGGAGAAGGGGGGGGGGGGGGGGAGAGTCTTGGGGAGGGAGTGACATGGGGGAGGGACCTTTAGAAGGGGAAGGGGGAGGAGGGGGGAAATGGTGAGCACAGTAATTAATTCCATAGTGGAGGCAGGTAAGGAGGGGTAGGGTGTGTGTGTGTGTGTGTGTGTGTGTGTGTGTGTGTGTGTGTGTGTGTGTGACCAAGGGATCATAAACATGAACTATCTGGTCAAGTACACAACACTACGATCATGTGCAGCAGGAGGTGCACCCACGAACGCCATTCCTCTAACCTAACCTCCGGCACCGCAGAAACGGTCGTCTGTCTGTCTGTAGTGACCGTGCAGCTCCACGTTCACCATGTTCCAAGATAAGTGTCAACAAAACTGCCACGTCCCTGGCCACGAAGAAAGTCATAGTGTATTTATTAAAGTCATATCTAGACCATCAGAAATTATGTTCTTTTAGTACACACACACACACACACACACACACACATATATATATATATATATATATATATATATATATATATATATATATATATATATATATATACATATATATATATATACATATATATATATATATATATATATATATATATATATATATATATATATATATATATATATATATATATATATGTAATCCTAATATTTCTGACAAAATTATAGACAACTCAATGATTGGTGTGTGTGTGTGTGTTTGTGTGTGTGTGTGTGTGTGTGTGTGTGTGTTTATAAGACTTTTAATCATTCATTGTCTTTGAATATTTATCAGCAGAGGGATTTTTCTCTTTAAGGTCTTTCATATCTTTGGAAGGTGGGTGGAAACATTACCCCCCTTGGAAATGGTGACAAAATCAAGCCATTCTAAAATAACAGCAAAACCTTTAACGCCAGTGACACAAGGAGTCCACTCTCCACAAAAAATACACAAGTGCCTTAAGCACGTTAAGCACATGTTTGCTTTATAGCATTTTCGTATACATATCTGTACTATAATGTTACAATGTAACTTTGGACTACAATATACACAATGTACTTCTTCAACAGCCGCAAAGTATTGTAAAATGTGGTGTAAGTCCGTGGAAAACCTACACCTGTTTTCATCACCACTTGTCTCTGAAAGACAAAAGTTGGACGTCTGCAAAGATGGAAATATCTACCATCTCCAATAATGACAATTTTACCCATTTCCAACAACTCACCCATCTCCAACAACGGGAAACTCACCCATCTCCAACAAAGGGAAACTCACCCATCTCCAACAAAGGGAAACTCACCCATCTCCAACAACGGGAAACTCACCCATCTCCAACAACGGGAAACTCACCCATCTCCAACAACGGGAAACTCACCCATCTCCCAACATCGACAAACTCGTTCTATTCTGACGATGAGTAAACTCTACAGTCACCAACACTGACAAGTCCCTGAGTCTCCAGTAACGGTAGATTCACCCATCTCCTACAATGACAAGCTCACCCTCCAATAATGCTATGCTCACTAATCTCCAACAACGGTAATCTCATCCATCTTCTGCAATGGCAAACACACCAGGATCCAACAACGGTAAATTCATATCTCTCCTACAGTGGCGAAGCTCAGCCATCTCCAACAATGGCAAGCCCACCCATTTCTAACAGTAAGCTCACCCATCTCCAACAATAAAAGCTCACCCATCTCCAACGGCAAAAAGCTTACCTATCTCCAACAATAATAATCTCACCCATTCACAATAATAATAATCCCACCTATCTCCAACATTGATAAACTCGCCCATCTTCAACAATAACAAGTTCACACATCAACAATAACAAGCTCACTCATCTCCAACGATAATCAGCTCAAAACATCTCTAACAATAATAAGCTTATCCATCTCCAACAATAATAAGCTCACCCATCTCCAACAACAGCATGTGACCTCAGACACGTACTCGTTCTCCTGTTGGTTCTATAAAATTCTACCTCGACCAACCCTCCACAACACATCCTTCTACGGACATTTCAAAAACCCAACTGGACAGTTTTGTCGATCCAGCGAACATATGAATGACACAACCGTCCACTGCTTAAAAGAAAAAGTGACAAATACATAAGTAAAATAGTCACACACACACACACAGACACACGAACATCTGATAGGTCTGTATGAACATCTGAAAACTACACACACAATATCATATATATATATATATATATATATATATATATATATATATATATATATATATATATATATATATATATGCAACCTTTTGAACCTGTTGAAGAGAAACTCGAGTCAAACACACCTTTCAAAAGTCAATGCCATTTCTTTTTTTTTTTTCATTGTTTTTTTTTGGACGGGAACCCGTGTCGTTTTCCGTACCCCCAGCCCACCAAAACCCCCACCTAGCGAGAAATATTAGCGCGGATGAGCGCGTCAACTCGCTAATTTGACGCTTGCATGACGGCCTTGCAATTATAATTAAGCGGCCAAGCTGATAAACACATTATTTACGGCTCGACTTATCACTGGGTTTGTAAGTGCTCACTAAACCATGATGAGAAGGGAGGAATTTATTCGTTAGGCCGAATAATACAAATATATATACATATATATATATATATATATATATATATATATATATATATATATATATATATATATATATACACACACATATATATATATATATATATATATATATATATATATATATATATATATATATATATATATATACACACATATATATATATATATATATATATATATATATATATATATACACACATATATATATATATATATATATATATATATATATATATATATATATATATATATATTTTTTTTTTTTTTTTCTTTTTTTTTCTTTTAAACTATTTGCCATTTCCCGCATTAGCGAGGTAGCGTTAAGAACAGTGGACTGGGCCTTTTTTGGAATATCCTCACCTGGCCCCCTCTGTTCCTTCTTTTGGAAAATTAAAAAAAAAAAACGAGAGGGGAGGATTTCCAGTCCCCCGCTCTCCCCCCTTTTAGTCGCCTTCTACGACACGCAGGGAATACGTAGGAAATATTCTTAATCCCCTATCCCCAGGGATATATATATATATATATATATATATATATATATATATATATATATATATATATATATATATATATATATATATATATATTCATCTATATTCGCCACTTTGAGCGTTAGCGAGGTAGCGTTAAGAACAGGGGACTGAGCCTTATAGGAAATATCCTCATTTGGCCCCCTTCTTTGTTCCTTCTTTTGGAAAATTAAAAACAGGGGGGGAGGATTTCCAGCCCCCCGCTCTCACCCCTTTCAGTCGCAGGGAATACGTGGGAAGTATTATTTCTCTCCATCCCCTGGGATAATATATATATATATATATATATATATATATATATATATATATATATATATATATATATATATATATATATACTGTAAGTGTGGTTGGAACAGAACGCCACAGGATTGTATCTCCGAGTGACAGATACCCAATTTAAAAAGAAGCGATCCTCTCCTCTGTTCTCACTGACTAAACTGACAACTACCAGAGTGATGCCACTTGAGTGGAATCATGCAACATGATTGGCTGTTGAGCCTACCTGCGTGACCGCCTCTTGATTGGAATCATGCAACGTGATTGGCTGGCTCTTGTGCCGACCGGGTACATGCGCGCCCACCTCTTGAAAGCGACCCTGCTACATGAATGGCTCGCTGTTGAGCCACACTTTTTTTTTTATGTACAAGGCTTCAGTCACGGACAAAAGTCCACCTCAAGGCCGAACTTTATGTGAAATACGGAGAGAATTAGGAGACGGAAAAAGAAAAGACGAGGGAAAGTATTTACGAATCTAGGAGGAAGTAAAAAACCTATGTTTTGAAACGTACCAGGTCATAGTTATTGGGAAAAACACGAGAAAGTACAGAGTTCCAAAGCTTCGACGAGTATGGAAAGAAGCTGGTGTCAAAACGGCCCACCCTTGAGTTGCTGATGGCAGCATGATAAACATGTGACGTAGCAGCTTGCCAAGTATTGCGTGGTCTAGCTAGTTGTGGGGACACACAAGCAGCCAGTTCTCGAGAGCAAAAACCAAAGTAATACTTATAGAAGAGGGGAAAGTGAACCAGCATCACAGCGTAGGGCAGGGGGGGGGGGGTTAGAAAGTGAGCCTGGGACAGTTTATAAGTCGGACCGCTTTCGAACTCAACTCTGTTAAGTAAGCATGAAGAACGAGAACCAACCCAAATGAGGAAGCAGTACTCCATAAGAGGACGAATCAATCCCTTGTATAAACTGACCAACTGTTCTGAATAGTAGTAGTTTCGACATCTAAACAGAACACCCAGTTTCTTTGAGGCAGAGTTAGCTATGCCCTTACCTGGGTTTCCAAGAAACAGTGGATGTTACGGTAATACCAAGTATTATCACCGAGTCAAGAAGTGGAATTACATAACCATCAAAGGAGAACCGAGATTTGTGAGTTTTCGATAAGGAGATGTGTAGAAATTGGGTCTCGGAGGTAATAAACTTAAGATTTTGTGCACCCAACTAAGATATCCTGTGTCAAGACAAGATGCAGATCGAGTGAGAGAAGAGAGAGCAGAATTGAAATGTGTGGATGAATGGAGTGTTGAGTCGTCAGCATACGAGTGCACTGGATTATTTGTAGAGGAAGAGAGAAAAACGTTGAAAAAAAAAAGGAGAAAAAGTGTAGGGGACAGGACAGAACCTTGAGGGACACCGCTGTTGATGGAGAAAATGGGGTAGGCTGATCCATCAACAACCACAGAGCTAGATCGACCAGAGAGGAAGATAGATATGAAGGAGCAAAGTGAGGGAGGGAAGCCAAAAGAAGGGAGCTTAGATATGAGACCCCAATGCTACACCATGTCAAAAGCCTTATATATGTCAAGGGTACCACATGACTCCCTAAAATCTTTCAGAAATGATAACCTGGCATTAGTATGATAAGAAAGAATATCAGCCAAACTGGTGATCAGAGAGAAGTTTCGAGGTGCCTAAGGATATGGGAAATGAGGAAGGATTCAGACTTTGTAATGGTAGATGTCAAAGTAATAGGACGACAGTTAGAGCGGGTCAGAACGGTCACCCTTCTTAGGGATGGGATGTATCAATGCATGCTTCCAAGGAGAAGGAAAAGTTTGGGTTGTTTAACAAAAACGGAACAGGTGAGCAAACATACGTGTTAGTTCAGAGGCATACTCTTTCAGCACATGGGGACTGATGCCATCAGGACCATAAGCCTTGCTTGTGTCCAGAGAAAGAAGCGTTTTTCGGACAGTCCGAAAAGAGGTTACGGGAACAGGCATAGGATTAGTAAGAGGAGCATCAGGGGGTGAAGGAATGTTTGAGTCATCTAAGGTGGAGTTAGAGGAGAAACGGAAACCAGAAATGCTTTGTCTACGGGAGAGAGAGATATAGTACCGTCAGACCCGAAAAGTGAAGGAAAGGTAGAGCGACAGAAGTTGTTAGAGACGCCCT
Organism: Panulirus ornatus; assembly: GCF_036320965.1. Classification (NCBI taxonomy): domain Eukaryota; kingdom Metazoa; phylum Arthropoda; class Malacostraca; order Decapoda; family Palinuridae; genus Panulirus; species Panulirus ornatus. The sequence continues at coordinate 25,362,482 of NC_092231.1, read as the reverse complement.
AGCTAAAGACCAGAAAGATCTATCAGTGGATGACGAGGAGAGGTTATCGCCCTTCCTCTGAATATAGGGTTGCTTTGCCTCACGGATAACGTGCTTGCAGCGATTACGGGCAGGGATAAAAGTTGAATGCGAGCCAGAGGAAGGAGAGTTTTTCCCAGCCGGATCTCCCTGATCCCTTGTCTGAATGGCCTCAGAACAGGAAAGGTTGAACCACTGATTGGGCAAGAGGTCGCCTTGGAGTTAGAGGGTATACATGCTTCATTCCCGCAAGAATAGCCCATAGAAAGTCAGAAAAGAAGTCGAGATGGTTATTCTTGTCAGCTTTCTTCAGGCGCCAGTATTTACGCTTGTAAGGCACTGCTGGTGGGTGAGTGTGATCAGATAAACCAACTGGGGACGAGATTGTATATTTACAACGGGATGGACTGGATGTGAAAAACAGTCCAGAATATGAGACGACTGGTCACAGCGGTCAGGAATATGGGTAGGGTGGGAGATAATTTGCTCTAAATCATTGGGAATGGAGAACGTGAGGGCTTCTATCCGTCCACCATCCGTATGGGAGGAATTCATCCGTTCCCTATAACTTGCAGGTGAGAGGATGTCACAGTCTCATGGCAGGAGGTTAGATAAGCCAAGAAGGATATAAATTTTGTAAAATTAGAACAATAAGCGAAACAGAGGAAAAGTGTGGTAGTAGGGAGACAGACCTTGAGCCACATAACATCAAAGTTTGGGGACTGAAGGTCCTTGGGGCGTGCAACAGGTGTGTTGATGTTGGAACAGCACAAACACCACCTTTGAAAAGGAATCGTGAGTGGAGGTTATAGCTAGATATGAAGATATGTCTCAGACAGAAGAATATTAGGAGAGGCACTAGACAGATGGTATTCAACTGAGGGGAGGTTACCAGAGAAACAATGAATGTTGGTATAGTGAACAGAAAAAGAGAAAGGTCTCACAGAGAGGGAAAGGTTGTGGGAGGGGCCGATACTACTACTGCCAAAGCGCTTCCACTCATTGGCAGGAGAGTCAGGCAAAAACCCGGAGATTCTTAGCACCCCATGATGCCGGGGACTAGGGCGCCATAGATTTGAAGGACTCTGTTATGATGATTCTTATGTAGGAATGGACAGGAATTGGCAAGAGGACTGATGTGGAAAAAGTACTACTAATAATAAGCAAGGTACGAGTTAGTGTATGGTGCTTGTAAGATGGTAAGACTAACCCAACCCGGTAGTCCCGTTTTGATAAGACAAAGCAAGACCAGCAATGCTAACATGGAGAGTGGAAGATGGTTCCGGACACCACTTTAACCCTCCTCAGTCAGGGCGGTAGTACCACCCTGGGCGGCTGTTGTCAACAACCTAATACCAATGGGTTGCACCAAGGGTCGGGGGACAGGGTGATCTTGAGTTAGCTAGGGCACTGGGAGGGGCCAGTACACTACCACCTGAACCCTCCCTCTAGCTGGCAGCAGAGTCACACAGGGCAAATATAGATGTGTTCACTGTCTTGCTTACAATTCGAGACACCAGCTGTACCTCATGATTTTCTGCATGCCACACATTTCACCCATAAATGCCTCATTCACTATCCCCCCGTGCCACTCCTCACTCAGTCTCTATTAACAACTCCACACTATTTTCTTTGGAAATGTGCGTCAGATATGGTCTGAGCCGACGGCACAAAAGTGAGCGCTGAGCAAGCAGCTTTCTTTGTAACTTCCCTATAACAAACTTAGCTACAAAGAAAACGACGGTACTATTATTATAATCTAACCCCTTGAAATAATATTACTCGTCCACAACAAATATACTGCAGTGTTCTTATTTACTTTATATGCTATCCTAGGTAAAATATCTATATATGTACAATTATTTAAGCATGAATCTTTAACTAATAAATTCAATTAATCAACTAATCATTAAGTTTCACAATTATTTTGTTCAACAGAAAGAATGACATGGATTTTGTTCTCGGACATTATTGTGATCCGTAGCTTAACGCGTGAAATCCATGACACACACAATAATGGCTGTGAACAGCATATGGTGTAGCGGTTAGCGTTCCCAACCGTGACATTCACGGGCCGCCCAAAGTCGAGCCCATAGGTTCGAATCCTGGTTACGGCAATCGGTCCACACTCAAACCAGCCGTTCATCCATCCCTAAGGGTTTGCCGATAAAATGGGTACCTGGCTCAGGCTAGGGTGTGTGTGTATATATATATATATATATATATATATATATATATATATATAGAGATAGAGAGAGAGAGATAGAGAGAGAGAGAGAGAGAGAGAGAGAGAGAGAATCTTAGGCTTAGAAAATTATCATGCAGTATTCCTGTCTTTCGTCAACAAGTACACTTTATTTTACTGTTCAACTGACTCCTCAATGGTATTTGAAGTACACAGTCGTCGATGACCTGTTGAATATTTCATTTCCTCTCTCTCTCTCTCTCTCTCTCTCTCTCTCTCTCTCTCTCTCTCTCTCTCTCTCTCTCTCTCTCTCTCTCTCTCTCACTGGCTTTGTTGTCTTTTCCACTTGTCCTCTGACTCCACCCTCATCCTCACTTCAGTACACTACCATCTTCACTACAGTCCTATACGTACCGTTACTATACTCTTCATTGCCCATTACCTTCAGTACACCCTCATCTTCACCACGCCCTTATCTTCACCGCAACCTAAATGGGTAAGGACACTCGTAATCTTCACTGTACCCTCATCCTCACTGCACTCTCCATCACACGTAGGGAGGCATAATATCATGCGAAGATGCACGCCAGGAAGGGAACGGTTCTGGACTCTACTTGGGCGTCCTGAGAATTTTCAGGTGCTACCTCCTCCATGGACGAAGTTAGGTGCATCAAACACGGAAACCCCTAACATGCAGACGCTTCCAGAGATGTCATGGAATATGTTTAAAAAGGGACGGCTCTTGGGATGGGGGTCATTTGGTTCTACCTACTGAGGAGAGCTACAACGGGGAAACTCAGTGGAAGTAGCCATCAAGATTCCCAACAATTATGATGACAGGCGGGAGCTTGTGGCTGAGGCTTGTATCCTGAACAATCTGGCTGGGGCCGGCGGAGTGCCACGGTTCTATGGACTAACGGAGGAGTTCCCAGAAGCGATTGTCATGGAAATGTGTAAAGGTGAGCCCCTCTGGAAGTTTTTTGAATACACAAATCGTTCGGTGAAAATGTGTTGAGGCCGTTAACGCCTCCTTCGAGGCAATCTCCTAAGTTCATAAGATGGGTTACGCCCACAGTGACTTCCAATGGTGAGAACGCCGTCGCCCAGATCGACAGAGACGGTGAAACAACGTGTCCGGCCACTGAACTTAGGGAATGCTAAGAGTAGAGAGCCAGGACGTAGCGAGGAGGTGATCGTTGATTAAGACTGTGTGCGCGAAGTGGCGCCCGACAGCACAGGCGTATTCCATGACGGTCACTGTAATGATTAATCGTCCCGCTAGGCAAACTTACTCCAGAGACTCCTCATGAAAGCCGAGTATGATTACCCAAGCATGAAGTCAGAACAAAATCGTAACCACTAAGATGAGGAAGATGAGGAGGAGGATGACGAAGACAGCTACTAGGAATAAAATTCGAAATGTACAATTAACAATTACCCCCCTCATTAACTTACATGGGGCCTGCCACACAGGGTTCTACGCTAGCTAGACACCTATCAGCCCTCGTTCGTCAAATGATTTGTGCCTGACGTTTGAATAAAAACATACAAATCGATTGGCTGTTGTGTGAACTTTGTACCCGTCGCGCTTCAGATATATATATATATATATATATATATATATATATATATATATATATATATATATATATATATATATATATATATAAAGAGTAAATGGTGTGGGAGGCAGGTTGCTGGAAATAGTGAAAACTTTTTATCAAGGATGTAAGGCATGTGTACGAGTAAGAAGAGAGGAAAGTGATTGGTTCTCAGTGAATGTAGGTTTGCAGCAGGGGTGCGTGATGTCTCCATGGTTGTTTAATTTGTTTATGGGTGGGGTTGTTAGGGAGGTGAATGCAAGAGTTTTGGAGACAGGGGCAAGTATGCAGTCTGTTGAGGATGAGAGGGCTTGGGAAGTGAGTCGGTTGTTGTTGGCTGATGATACAGCGCTAGTGGCTGATTTGGGTGAGAAACTGCAGAAGCTGGTGACTGAGTTTGGGAAAGTGTGTGAAAGAAGAAAGCTGAGAGTAAATGTGAATAAGAGCAAGGTTATTAGGTACAGTAGTGTTGAGGGACAAGTCAACTGGGAGGTAAATTTGAATGGAGAAAAACTGCAGGAAGTGGGAGTGGATTTGGCAGCGGATGGAACCATGGAAGCGGAGCGAGTCACATGCTGAGGGGGGAGGGAGGTCTGGGAGCATTGAAAAATGTGTGGAAGGCGAGTACATTATCTCGGAAAGAAAAAATGGGTATGTTTGAGGAAATAGTGGTTCCTACAATGATATATGGTTGCGAGACGTGGGCTATAGATAGAAAGGTGCGGAAGAGGGTGGATGTGTTGGAAATGAGATCACTGAGGACAATATGTGGTGTGAAGTGGTTTGATCGAGTAAGTAATGAAAGGGTATGAGAGATGTGTGGTAATAAAAAGAGTGTGGTTTGAGAGAGCAGAAGAGGGTGTATTGAAATGGTTTGGTCATATAGAGAGAATGAGTGAGGAAAAATTGACAAAGAGGATACATGTGTCAAAGGTGGAGGGAACGAGAAGTGAGAGACCAAACTGGAGGTGGAAGGATGGAGTGAAAAAGATTTTAAGCGATCGGGGCCTGAACATGCAGGAGGGTGAAAGGCATGCAAGGAATAGAGTGAAATGGAACGATGTGGTATACCGGGGTCGACGTGCTGTCAATGGATTGAACCTCGGCATGTAAAGCGTCTGGGATAAATCATGGAAAGTTTTGTAGGGCCTGGATGTGGAAAGGGAGCTGTGGCTTCGGTGCATTATACATGACAGCTAGAGACTGAGTGTGAACGAATGTGGCCTTTGTTGTTTTTTCAGAACGCTACCTCGCGCGCGTGCGGGGGGAGGAGGTTGTCATTTCATGTGTGGCGGGGTGGCGACGAGAATGAATAAAGGCAGCAAGTATGAATCATGTACACGTGTGTATATATATATATATATATATATATATATATATATATATATATATATATATATATATATATATGTATACGTTGAAATGTAGAGGTATGTATATGTGCGTGTGTGGACGTGTATGTATATACATGTGCATGTGGGTGGGTTTGGCCATTCTTTCGTCTGTTTCATAGCGCTACCTCGCTAACGCGGGAGACAAAGACAAAGTATAAGAAATACATATAAAATGAATATACACACACACACACACATATATATATATATATATATATATATATATATATATATATATATATATATATATATATATATATAAATATATATATATATATATATATATATATATATATATATATATATATATATATATATATATACATATATATATATTTCAATTATTCATTTCCAAGGATTTCTGTTTTTATTCTGTTCGTGATGAATTTTATTACAGATTTATTACAGTGCGAACTGCAACTGTCTCGCTCTATTTCTCGGTTCACTTGTTACAGGTCAGTTCTCCTGTCATGGTTGTTTCTGTGTTTCTGTGCCTCTTTCCGTTGGAGTGGATGACTATGGCTCGTTGTTCGTCTGTGTGTTTGTCATTCGTTGCCTGTCTGTCGGACTTTCCGTTAGTCTCTCTCTCTCTCTCTCTCTCTCTCTCTCTCTCTCTCTCTCTCTCTCTCTCTCTCTCTCTCTCTGCCCCGTGGCACATATACGTATAGTATGGCAGACTCGCTTGCATCCAAAGGCCCTCAGAAACAAACGGTGTGTAGGTCGTGAGCTTCTAGGAACAACGGTCGCTGTTTCCAGAGCACCTGAGACCACTCCCTGTTTTCACTGGACCCCAATGACTAATGGTCTCTTTGGTTCCATTGAACCTTGGAGGACCAATGGTCTCTCTAGGGCCATAGGACCTTGAGGCCAATGGTGTCTTTGGGTCCATAGAACCTCTGAGAACAACGACCTATGTCTAGAATACCTCTCAAACTAATGCTCTGTATGGATCCAATTGAATTTCTAGATCAGCTGTCCCTTTTGTAAATAACTCTCAGACCCCTGGTCTCCCTGTGTCTAGTGGATCTCTCGCGGAAGTGGACCCTTGGAGTCCAAAAAATCTCTAAACGACCAATGGTCTCTTTAGTACCTAAACTTTCAAACCAGTGGTCTCCTTAAATCCAGAAGGCTTTTCAGGGACAATACTCCTATACCAGTGGTTTTCTTGGGTCCTGAGGATATCTTATAACAATAGTCTCTTCAGTCCAGGAAATCTCTTAGGCCAGGGGTCTATGTAGAAGCAGAGGCTCTCTCTCAAACCAGCGGATTCTAGGTCCGGAGGGTCTATGAGACCAGTGATCTCTAAGTTTTGAAAACTCGGTAAAATTGGCTGTAGCAACCCTGAGTGTTGAAAGTTGGCTTTAACGGTCTAGGATCCAGAGCGCAATTCT
>NC_092231.1:25280893-25350893 GCF_036320965.1 Panulirus ornatus | reverse complement strand
ATATTTGCGTGTGTGGACGTATGTATATACATGTGTATGGGGGTGGGTTGGGCCATTTCTTTCGTCTGTTTCCTTGCGCTACCTCGCAAACGCGGGAGACAGCGACAAAGTATAATAAATATATAAATATATATATATATATATATATATATATATATATATATATATATATATATATATATAATCATATAGCCCTCCTTCTACGAGCTATGCCGTAATTACATTAGGGATTATTACAGTAATCATCAATTATATCTATGCGACACATGTAATCCTTGTCTTGAAGAGGGTTTATTTCCTCTCCAGCATAGAAATCAGAGACGCATTACGGAAGGAATAAAATACTTAAATGGTGAAGATAAACCAATAATACCACACATATGCAATGAATAACGTTGCAACTAATGGGCAAATTAGAAAGACATTTCCATACATCTGGAACATCAGGGTTTAAGTGATGTGGACGTTTGGAAAATCTATGTAGTATGTGATACAAGGAAAATATGAATATGAACCGGCCACCCCACTGTACACTGGTCATTCATTCTTCTCTTTATACTACGATTAGAAAAAAAAAACTATTCATATGTTATACACAGTATGCTATGGAGGTAAACTAACAATGTTTTTGAAGCTGATCGAAAAGGAATACCTAAAAAAAAAAACGAAGATAATGGCTACAACGATTGAGATAACTGTTGCATATTTACCACAGACAATAATACGAATAACTTTTAAAGTTAAAAAGCTAGTAAAGTCAGTACTACCGGTCAATATATATATATATATATATATATATATATATATATATATATATATATATATATATATACATAACAGGCGATGAAATAACACGTCATTTCTTATACACAATTCATGAACTTTGATCGTTAAATCATGTGTACATTACAATGAGATAAACCTTAATGAAAGACGTAACTGCTGATAACCACCATCGTTATATGACCAAGCCAATATTTACATACATAAAGGATATATGAAAATACTCTCTTTGTTCAACACGACCTCATTTGCACCTTAACAGTTGCATGATTTTCAGGTTCCTCGTGCTGCCTCTACTGTGGTCACTGTCATCCAACACATTCATCATTCTTCGAAACACTCGATCCATCGCTGCCTCACACCTCTGCCCGTTACCACTTCCTCTTCGGCTATCATCGCCGTTGCCGCCATTTGTTCTTTTAATCTTCTCTCTATTCACCTATTCATTTACTCTCATGTTCATCGATAATATCTCACCCCATCTCTTTTTCTCTCTTTTTAGGTTTCTGTGCCTTTTTCCTAACGTCCTACAGAAGGCACTGTCCAAACACCTCCCTCTTTTCTCTCACTAGCGATTTATATTCTTCATTCCACCACTCACTATCCTTTCTCATACCTCCATATCCTACTTGGCACATGCCCCACACTTCAAGCATACATTTAAGTACTGATTCCTTGTAAATCTTTTACTACCCTAGCTTCATATTCTCTCGCCCTATGTCATTCTTCGCTTGTCGTCTGGTATTCAAGCATCCAGTTTTCTTTTTCCTAACTTGCTCATATTCACCACTTTTTTCACATACTTGTCAATCTATTTCTCCCTAATCCCGCCACAATCATTCACACCCGCCTCCACAGAGAACTGATCATACATCCTGCCTGCTAATCCTCTTAGTACGTTTTCATCCAAAAACCTTTCCTTTGCATGCTTGTGGTTCAGCATATAGTCCACTAATGCCTAGTGAGCCCTAACTCCACTCATCTAAGTATACTTGCGTACACATCTCTTCTTTTTTAAACCCTTACCAGCTCTATGCTATATACAGAGCATCTGAGTGGAAAGGAGCAGTGTGGATTCAGAGATGTAGGGGTCATGTGGAGCAGATGTTTGCCTCGAAGAATTTGCGTGAGAAACACGTGAAAAAGGAATCTGGAAAAAACCTGTGATTTATGGGACAAAGATGCCTTGTGGAAGGTGCTACGATCATAAAGTGTGGCTGGAACGCTACTGATTTTAACTGGAGCAGTAAGGCAAATAAGCAAGTACAAAATGTAAAGGGAGAGTGGGTTTCAGTGAAGGAAGATATGTGTCAAGGAGAAGTAGTCTCCATGACTGTTTAATACGGTTATGGGTGGGGTAGTGAGGGATCTCGATGATGCAAGGGTCTTGGAGCAAGAAGCCTGCCTATACGGACGTGTGCATGTTACGTGAATCAGTTGCTGTTTGGTGATGACACGGATCTTGTGGCGGACTCTACACAGAGACTCCCAGAAGCTAGTGCCCGAGTTTGGGAGGGTGTGTGAAAGGTATCAGTTAAGAGTCAACATAAAGAAAAGTAAGGCAGAGGTGCAGCACAGGGCCGAGATAGGGTTATGCGGGTGTACCTCTAAACGGGAGGAACCTGGACGAAATGAAATATTCCAGACATCTGGGTCTGGACGTGGCAACAGATGCAACAATGGGGGTTGAAGTGAGTCACACTGGAGGAAGGGACTAAGGTCCTGGGTGCATTAAGGAATAAGTGGAGAGAGAGAGAGAGAGAGAGAGAGAGAGAGAGAGAGAGAGAGAGAGAGAGAGAGAGAGAGAGAGAAAGAGAGAATCATCATCTATAAAGGCAGAGCCGGGAATGTATGTGTTAGCAATGGAGAGAGCAAGGACGAGGGGGAGATCGAGAAGAAATCTGAAGGATGGTGTATGGAGGCTCCGAGGTACCGGCGCCTGAAGATTGAGTAGGAAAGAGGAGTGCATTAGACTGAACAAATTAGACTGCTGTGGTACCTGGGTGTGATGTAATGTCAGTGGGCTAAACTAGGCATACATGAAGCCGTAAAGAAAAACTACGGAGTGGTATGATGGCTGTGCTGTGGGTGTTGGTACATTATACATGATGCTTGCTAGGAGATTCACAAAGTGTGTCCAAGGGAGGCCACTGTTCGTTTGTTTCACGTGCAGCCTCATCTAGGCGGGGAGGGGTATAAAAAAAAAAAAAATATATATATATATATATATATATATATATATATATATATATATATATATATATATATATATATACATAACAGGCGATGAAATAACACGTCATTTCTTATACACAATTCATGAACTTTGATCGTTAAATCATGTGTACATTACAATGAGATAAACCTTAATGAAAGACGTAACTGCTGATAACCACCATCGTTATATGACCAAGCCAATATTTACATACATAAAGGATATATGAAAATACTCTCTTTGTTCAACACGACCTCATTTGCACCTTAACAGTTGCATGATTTTCAGGTTCCTCGTGCTGCCTCTACTGTGGTCACTGTCATCCAACACATTCATCATTCTTCGAAACACTCGATCCATCGCTGCCACACACCTCTGCCCGTTACCACTTCCTCTTCGGCTATCATCGCCGTTGCCGCCATTTGTTCTTTTAATCTTCTCTCTATTCACCTATTCATTTACTCTCATGTTCATCGATAATATCTCACCCCATATCTTTTTCTCTCTTTTTAGGTTTCTGTGCCTTTTTCCTAACGTCCTGCAGAAGGCACTGTCCAAACACCTCCCTCTTTTCTCTCAATAGCGATTTATATTCTTCATTCCACCACTCACTATCCTTTCTCATACTTCCATATCCTACCTGGCACATGCCCCACACTTCAAGCATACATTTAAGTACTGATTCCTTGTAAATCTTTTACTACCCTAGCTTCATATTCTCTCGCCCCATGTCATTCTTCGCTTGTCGTCTGGTATTCAAGCATCCAGTTTTCTTTTTCCTAACTTGCTCATATTCACCACTTTTTTCACATACTTGTCAATCTATTTCTCCCTAATCCCGCCACAATCATTCACACCCGCCTCCACAGAGAACTGATCATACATCCTGCCTGCTAATCCTCTTAGTACGTTTTCATCCAAAAACCTTTCCTTTGCATGCTTGTGGTTCAGCATATAGTCCACTAATGCCTAGTGAGCCCTAACTCCACTCATCTAAGTATACTTGCGTACACATCTCTTCTTTTTTAAACCCTTACCAGCTCTATGCTATATACAGAGCATCTGAGTGGAAAGGAGCAGTGTGGATTCAGAGATGTAGGGGTCATGTGGAGCAGATGTTTGCCTCGAAGAATTTGCGTGAGAAACACGTGAAAAAGGAATCTGGAAAAAACCTGTGATTTATGGGACAAAGATGCCTTGTGGAAGGTGCTACGATCATAAAGTGTGGCTGGAACGCTACTGATTTTAACTGGAGCAGTAAGGCAAATAAGCAAGTACAAAATGTAAAGGGAGAGTGGGTTTCAGTGAAGGAAGATATGTGTCAAGGAGAAGTAGTCTCCATGACTGTTTAATACGGTTATGGGTGGGGTAGTGAGGGATCTCGATGATGCAAGGGTCTTGGAGCAAGAAGCCTGCCTATACGGACGTGTGCATGTTACGTGAATCAGTTGCTGTTTGGTGATGACACGGATCTTGTGGCGGACTCTACACAGAGACTCCCAGAAGCTAGTGCCCGAGTTTGGGAGGGTGTGTGAAAGGTATCAGTTAAGAGTCAACATAAAGAAAAGTAAGGCAGAGGTGCAGCACAGGGCCGAGATAGGGTTATGCGGGTGTACCTCTAAACGGGAGGAACCTGGACGAAATGAAATATTCCAGACATCTGGGTCTGGACGTGGCAACAGATGCAACAATGGGGGTTGAAGTGAGTCACACTGGAGGAAGGGACTAAGGTCCTGGGTGCATTAAGGAATAAGTGGAGAGAGAGAGAGAGAGAGAGAGAGAGAGAGAGAGAGAGAGAGAGAGAGAGAGAGAGAGAGAGAGAGAGAGAGAGAGAGAGAAAGAGAGAATCATCATCTATAAAGGCAGAGCCGGGAATGTATGTGTTAGCAATGGAGAGAGCAAGGACGAGGGGGAGATCGAGAAGAAATCTGAAGGATGGTGTATGGAGGCTCCGAGGTACCGGCGCCTGAAGATTGAGTAGGAAAGAGGAGTGCATTAGACTGAACAAATTAGACTGCTGTGGTACCTGGGTTGTGATGTAATGTCAGTGGGCTAAACTAGGCATACATGAAGCCGTAAAGAAAAACTACGGAGTGGTATGATGGCTGTGCTGTGGGTGTTGGTACATTATACATGATGCTAGAGATTCACAAAGTGTGTCCAAGGGAGGCCACTGTTCGTTTGTTTCACGTGCAGCCTCATCTAGGCGGGGAGGGGTATAAAAAAAAAAAAATCATCTATCATCAAGACTCCATTTCAATGTGGTGATTCAGGTATATAAATAAAGTCTCTGAAACATCACTCACACACATCCTCGACCGATGCTGTGTGGTGTGCTCCAGCGAAACATATAGACTGCTGCATTTACACAAGTGTTACTTAGTTTATAACTTTGCAAACTAATCTAGTGTATCAGACGAGACCAGCGTCTCCCCATCCATCCCACCTGTGTACATAAAACGTTTCCGCTGCACCCGATCCCTTGTCATTCCTCAAATAGCATCATTTGAAATATCCCCAGACCTAATGAACTGTCTGACTATCATCCATCTCCTCCGCTGTCTACCTCTACTCCCCTTGTCTTCTGCTGTACTGCCATATATCTTCCTGCTTAGCCTGTCATCTGCCAGATGTTCTACGTGGCCGTACCATCCTAAATGACTTTCATCCATACGCCTTTCGGAAAACTTTTTCATTTTTCATTGTCTGTACTCCTAATCTTAACTCACTACACAGGTCATCAATCTGTTCTACTCTTAGCTCTGGCCTATTCTGAATTATATATAATTCTGTTTTCACATCCCTACACCAGCAATGGGACATTCTAAGTCCATTTTCTTTCTATTTACTAAAGCATTCAGTTTAATCCAAGGTTCTTCTTCCGTTGCAGGTATCTACTTTTTACTTGTTTTCCCAATAACATCCTCACTAAACCTGACTCCTAGATAATCAAACATTCAAACCTTTCAGTTCAGAAGTGTACAAACTGATCTTACTACGTAATCTTCCATCCCGTTCAAAGGCTAATGTCATACATCCATTCACGATCACTTTTGAGCATCACCTCCGACATAATCATCCCACGGCCCCACAATCATATCCAGCTCTTACTCTGTAAATACCAACTGAGGCAATGTCCACTATGTTTCTCCATGGTTTAGTACTACATCCCACCTAGCTATTATCCCAGACAAAGCTTCCTCCATCTAAATAATCAATCAACTAGGGTGACGGCATATTACCTTGACGCATTCCCTTGCCTCAAACCCGTTACGCCACCAGTTACCCTCACACAGCCACTTCTGCCCTTACAGAAGTTCTAGACAGCCTTTAGAAGTCTTCCATGCACACCATTTACGATGAAAACTTTCCAAAGTGCTTCCTTGTTCACTTTATACTATGCCTTTCCTATATCCATATATACAGAGAAAGAGGAACGTGCATATCTAATACAATCATCCCTTTCTCTATAACTTTCTCTACTGCAAATACGAGGACAAATATGTGATCCAGTTACCCTCAACCTTCCTAAGCTCATTTTACTCATCACCACCACTGGGTTCAGTAATCCTTTTAACAAGATGAGTCATCATCCCACCAAACACTATGATACCTGTACTGTGGTGACATTTTTTCCCTCAATAAATCCTAAACTCACTTCTGCTCACCCTTCCTCCATACAGTGGATCAACCACTACCATCGTCCAGGCAATCAGGTAACTGTCCAATGTCTCCTGTTCTCGTACACATTTTTCACATCCACTCCACAGCATCTTCACCTCACCATCTCACTCACTAACCTATGTCCTCAATATCTCCATTCTTTAAAGGATTTGTTGTTTTTCTTATTTTCTCCTTTGTTGCAATTATCATTATCATCAAAATCATTACCATTATCATTAATACCACGATCCTCACCTATCCCCAAAGATATTGTAGAAGGTGTAGTAACTCCGTATCTCCTGCGTGTCGTAGAAGACAACTAAGAGGGGCAGGATTGGGTAAGGAGGCTGAAAATCCTTCCCTCCTCTACTATCACTGCCTAAAACTGCAAACCTAGGAAGGATCCATATGAGGATTTATCTTCGAAGAATTAGTCGTCCGTTTTTTAATTACCTTCTTAAGGTGAAAATTGCCAGTGGGTAAAAACAAAAAATAAATCTGACAAAAATACGAAGGGAGATAAGATGATGATCTTGCATAATATCTAATCAAAATACCGACGAAAATATTCCGTTAGCGAATCTGTCTGAACGTTTCCTGGACACTTTTAAAAAGCCATTTGGTCTTGAGTACCACGAAGTGCGATATGGATACTGTATGCTAGCTAGCTACCCAACAGATAAATGGTTTCCTCGAGTAATGGCCATGAAAATAGCTCACCATTACGTCACAGTTGTATCCCATTACCGTTGTCACCTAACAACGATTAGGTCTAAATCTGTCGTTCCACACAGAACCTATCATCTGGTTATCACAAGTGCAGTTTTTTTCATTTTTTTATTTTTTTCCTACCACCATCGTGGTACAAGGTACCATCAGGTCAGTTCTATGTGGACTCTTGCTCTCACAACTGGGGCCAAACGAGAACAAGTCTTTTTTTCACAAGCTCCATGTTGTACTTACAACACGTACACTAGCTCATGTACTTACAACACGTACACTAGTTCATGTTGTACTTACAACACGTACACTAGTTCATGTTTTACCGCCTTAGTGAGTTAGGTAGCGTCAGGACAAGTACCTCACCTGCACACATTCACCATCCTGCTGTCATGTACCAGGTACAGAAACGAGAAATCCACCACCCACAGCCAAGCCCCACACACACACACACACCTTGTCCGCTACATCTACCCTGGTTCAGTCCAATGACAGCAAGTCGCCACCAATATACCATAAAACAACAACAACAATGATGATAATAATAATAATATTAAAGGTTACGACCATCCCTATGAACAAGGGATAAAGAATACTACCCACGTACTCTCGCAGAAGGTCACTAATGGGAGCGGGAAGGAAGTCTGGAAACCCTCACCTTCGGTATTACAACTTACAAATAGTAGGAATAAGGAAGGAGAATTTTTTTTTTCCCCCCTCACGGCTCCATCCCTGACGCTACATCGCAACGGCGCGACTACAGCATATAAATATGGAAAACAATGCCACCAAATCGTTAATACGTTTCACTACATTTATCACACATCCCATAAACGCGAAGTTCCGAAATAAAACGAATAAAAAACTCAACATTACGTAATTTCACCCTCATGCACATTATCCAATTTCACCCACTTTTGTCCGGGTGATGAAGAATAATTAAGATTTTTTTTGTCCCTTCATCTTTTTTATTGCCCTTTGATGATGACGGTTTGGTCGACCAGCGAGAAATATCTCACGAGTGCCGTTTCATCATTTTGGTCGAAGCTTCACTTAAGTCGAAACCTTTGTCGACTCCCTCGTCTGTCACGCTCAGGTTCATCCTTACCTTCCCCTCCCCACTATATCCTCCTCCTCCTCCTCCTCTCCCTTTTTCTTTCTTTTCTTTCTTAGATCTCGACAGACGATGCGACCATAAGTCTAAACTGCACATGACCTGACTCCTTTTCATTTTCACTACACAACCCTTTCCTTTCGTTAAACAACCCGCTTTTTTTTTCACTAGTCGACTATATTCATAAGATCCCATATTTCATGAAAAACTTTTGTTTTCACTGGTAGATCCCCCCCCCCCCCCTTTTTTTTTGTTACATATTTTTTTCACTGCAATTTCTCTTTTTGCTGAACCCGATATTTACTCTTTTTTACTACAGAGTTCATTCTATTTTTCACAACACGACCCCTTTATCACAAGACGACTATTTCTCTTCCTACGACACGACTTCTTGTTCTTCCTCAGAACGAAGACGAAGAACAAGGTCGTTGATAGTCCACATTGGCATTGTTCGCAGCCCCTGTCGTTGACTGATTTTCGAAAAACTGCAACATTTTTCCTCTATTGAAGCGACGGTATCACTGCTTAGCTTCAACTTCCGTACAAACGGACGGAACCATCTCGTTATCCACCGTTATCTTATGGACTGAACAATCTGGTTACCCATCAACATCTCATGGATACTTATCATGCATGGAAACAGAGACACTGGTCTCACTCGAGGAATCATTTCAAGTGTGGAAAGTGAACAAGTGAGAAGCGCTTGGATGCTTGTGTAAAAGTCAAAGACTCAGACTGACAGACTGGGCGTGGGATGAAGGACACCTGTGTGTGTGTGTGTGTGTGTGTGTGTGTGTGTGTGTGTGTGTGTGTGTGTGTGTGTGTGTGCGTGTGTGTAGGTGTGTGTGTGTAGGTAGGTGTGTGTGTGTGTAGGTAGGTGTGTGTGTGTAGGTAGGTGTGTGTGTAGGTAGTGTGTGAGTGTAGGTGTGTCTGAGCGTGTGTGTAGGTGATGTGTGTAGGAAGTATATACCTGATGCCCCT
This sequence comes from Panulirus ornatus, assembly GCF_036320965.1. Lineage (NCBI taxonomy): Eukaryota > Metazoa > Arthropoda > Malacostraca > Decapoda > Palinuridae > Panulirus > Panulirus ornatus. Next base: position 25,341,417 of record NC_092231.1, on the reverse strand, counting down.
CGAGGAACTGAGAACGTAGTTCTTAATGATAGATAGATATACAGAGAGAGAGAGAGAGAGAGAGAGAGAGAGAGAGAGAGAGAGAGAGAGAGAGAGAGAGAGAGAGAGAGAGAGAGAGAGAATTCCTATACACCATAAGAACAAATCACTTTCAGTTGCACCCTCATTGTTGTGTGTATTGCTGCCCAAGTCTGTGATCTCATCATCATCGACCACTTAACGGGTGCCATCCCCAGCAGATGACTTCCCCATTATGTAATGTACCATGGGACTGACGTTCCTATCAGGTGATGTCTCATGGTATTGACGTCCTTATCCAGTAAGGCTCTCTAGTGATGAAGTCCCCTAAACGATGTCCTGATTACGTAACGCCCCTATTCGACTGACGTCCTTAACAAGTGATGTCCTTGGGAACTGATGTCCTCGTCAAGTAAGGTCCTTTAGAGTTCGCGATCCCCAGAGTTAACATTCCAAGGAACTGACGCCTTCATCCAGTGACGTCCCTAAGAGATGATGTCCACATCGAATGACGTCCCTGAAAATTGACTGTCCCTACCTAGCAATGTCTTGAGTAGTCGTGACCATCAGGTGACGTCCTTAGAGTTGACTTCCCCATTAAGTGACGTCCTCCAGATGTCTCTTCAATTCCAGGAACCTGGAGAACTCATCAGCCTCCAGTATGGCCTTAGGCCTAAATAATAACAGCGGACCACCGAGGCAGCGTTCGTCGTAGATCGTATCACATGTGGATGTGGCTGGAATCGTAGGCCTCTCTTGGAAGCCTGGGAAGTGACTGGAGGCCTGGAAAGACTAGGAACCTCTCGCACAAGACTAAGAAAAATTGGAGCCTCTCCTAAAAGCCTTGAAAAGTGGCTGGAGGCCGCCCTTACAAGTTAAGAAAGGGGAAAAATATCCTCTTGAAGGCCAGGAAAGCCACTCTTGTGAAAATATAAGCGGGCAGGCCTATCTTAAAAGATCCTGGACAGTGTAAAGACCTTTCTTCAAGGCTTGAAAAGTGGTTGAATGCCTCTCTTGGAGGCCGAAAAAACCTTTCTCGAATGCCTGAAAAGTGGTTGGAGGCCTCTTTTTGGCGATTTAATTTTTTTTTGGAGGGCTATAAGTGGCCAGAGGTCTCTCACGATGGCCTGGACACTGGAATGTCCGTGTTGGTATTGTGGAGGCTAGGATTCCAGAATAAAAGAAAAGTTTTAAATGGGATAAAGGAAAGCTGAAAATTGAAGTTTAGGAGAGTCAGAGGAAAATGCAAGAGAAGATAGAAAAATGCAAGACCTTCCTGAAGGTATGAATAAAAAAGAAGAGATGCCAGGAAGCTGAGGCCTATGAAAGCGAAATGAGGCCGAAGACTGGAGATCTGAAGGCTGCAGAGTGGAGCTTTACAGGGAGGAGGAGGAGAGACAACGTGAGTTTTAGAGACTGAGGTGTACAGAGCCATCCGTCACACCAGCACTCTAACCCAAAGAAAATCATGGCACGACACTTTGAGCACGATGGTGAGACATGTTAATCACGACGGTACGACCCTTGAGTAGGATACCCTGGCTTTGACCTGATCCTTAAGAGTCAAAATCAGGCAATTATACAGAAGGATCGAACCGTCCTGCTCATGGGATAAGGGTGCACTAACTCATAACTACTGAAACTCGCTGCTAATACTTAAAGTAATAACACACATACAAACACAAATAATCACACCCAAACTTCCCCGATTGGGCCATGTTTTGCCCGTCCAAGATCAGTCATTATATATAAAAAAGGCAACACAGACACACACACAAACACACACACACACACACACAACGAATCCTAGACAATATTCCTACCTTGGAAAAGAGAAGAGTGAGGGGTAAACAAATCATATCATTCAATTAAATTCTAAAAACTCATCGACGACATGGACAATGAACAGTTCTTCACGAGATGTAGGAATAGAGTCATTGGAGGACATAACATGAAATATAGCATGAAAAGTGTTAAAAAAAAGATGTACATATGTACTTTAATGGTATAAAAGTGGTCGATGAATGGAATGATATGACTACGGACATGGTCAATGCAGACAGCATACAAAAATCAAAGAAGCCGTATGACAGAAGAGAATGTTCAAGACATGGGGACCCACGAGTATAAATCTCACTCCTCGTTCAATACAAATAGGTGAATACAAATACGTAACACAAATATTAATCACACACACACACACACACACACACACACACACACACACACACACACACACACACACACAATCTACCTTGTGCATGCAAAGATGCCAGATTCATGATGGTCCCTTTGTAAACAGTCTCCCCAACTGAAGAGGAGCTGAGAGATGGATGCAACACACACACTATACCAGGAGGTGACACCAGGTGTATCCACGAAAACAACAAAAACTATATATATATATATATATATATATATATATATATATATATATATATATATATATATATATATATAAACACAACTCAGAAATGAACAGACTATTCTCCATAATGACGGCAAACGCAATACAGGACGAACTCTCTTGTGGGAATCTAAAGCGCATCTTTCCCTCTTGCCACTTCTTGATGCAATATTGGGCGCCGAAGAGCGCGACAGCACGACCCTTGAGCACGACGGTACGACCCTTGAGCATTGAATAGTTTGTCTCCCCCACCCTTTCCACTCTCTGGCTCTGCGAAGGTGAAGTAAGGGGGATGGAACACTCAGACGAAACGACGTCGTCTACATGGGGTCGTGTTTGGACGCTCTGGGGCTTCAACAGGCTTCAACTAAAGTTGTTAGTGTGATGCTTATTAACGGCGCAAGAGCCGTTCGAGGGGTTGTGTGAAGGAGGCCAGGGGAGTGGGTGGTGGTTAAGCGACTGTTATGTAGTTAAGGTGAAGAGGGAGGGGAGTACCCAGGCATGTACGCTGCCCTTATTAAGAACTTCTGAGGGATGCAGCAAGCTGGGGGGAGACGCACCGAGAGGGTAAATCTACGAAACACCCGAGACCTGACTTATCCTTGGTGCTGTACGTGACCCCTTGGGGCTCATGACCTGCCCTTGGTGCTGTGCGTGTCCCTTAGGACCTGTGCTTGATATACGTCTTAACAAGAACCTGTCATTGATGCTATATGCTCCTCCAACCCCCGCCCCGGCCTTTGGGCCTATCCTTGGTGCTGTACAGATCCCAGATCCCCAAGGACCTAACCTTAGTGCTAAACGTATCCCCAGGGGCCTAGGATCTGTCCTTGATACTGCAGGTGATCCCTCCTGAGCCCCGGACGTGTGCTCGGTGTTCTGCGTGACCCCCTGGGACCCTGACATGTACTGTCGTATGTACAAACAGAACTTCCTTCCTCTTGCCACATGAAAAATAAATGTCTCTCCACACACACACACACACACACACACACACACACACACACACACACACAAGCTGCACTAAAGCCAATTATAACCCATGAAAGATTTTCTTTTTACTAACACTCTTCCCCCTGACATTACTACGTACAACAGCGCCTTTGTAATGGGAGACTGAGAGGGAAATAGTCAATTAGGTTCTAATTACATGTACTAACGGGGTATATTTTAGCGTGATTACCAGATACATTACTAGCTTAAGACTCAACACTCCGGGCCACATGGTTGTCACGTCACGTATCTCTTCTATTAACGACAAAAACTCGCCCGAATTACACTCACTTGATTTTATAGTTGCCAAAGGAACAGTAACAGCTGGCGACAGCCGTCTCTGCTCAGAACACAACGGGCGGGTCGAAGGAGGCAGTTATACCACTAGGAAACGTGAAAACGGGAGGATAAATGACGCAGAGAAAGACTGTTAAGGTGATGGGAACTGTGGGTACTCTCTCTCTCTCTCTCTCTCTCTCTCTCTCTCTCTCTCTCTCTCTCTCTCTCTCTCTCTCTCTCTCTCATAACGTCAACCTTCCAAGCAATTATTTATTCAACTATTTCACACTCTGCCACTAAAGGGCCTCCCTCATTTCAAACATCTCATCCCCAACAACAACGTATCACCTTAAGATTCGCCCTCCCATCTAGAAAAGAAAAATCCGAGTTAGATCAGGTTAGGTTAAGTTAGATTTGCACTCTAAACCTCACCTCACCTAAGCAAGTATAACCTAACGTGACCAAATCCTGTCTGTTTAGGAACAAGCGGGGAAAATCTTCAGATCTACAGCACAACACTTACGAGAAACAACTTCCTCCACCACCATTAGAGCAACAACAACTACAACAAAGCTCCAACAATATACAGCTTCCTCCACCACATCCCTCACCATTTCACTCGCCAACCACACAGCACTACTTCCCATTGCCTTCTACCCTACAAGTCACAGACCATCAACAAACACACTGCCTCCCTACTATTATCCTCTCTCTCTCTCTCTCTCTCTCTCTCTCTCTCTCTCTCTCTCTCTCTCTCTCTCTCTCTCTCTCTTCCATACACACACACACACACACACACTACCCATCCTAAATACACCTTCACTGATCTTCACAACAACACATCTGTTACACACACATAGAATTCCCTCCATCGCACAATTATACACCCCACTCCTCCCTGCTGCACCTTCCCAACCCGCCACACCAAATACCAGGTCTTACCATATCATATACTTCTTCCGTTCCACGACCACCTCCTCCATTCTACGATCACCTCCTCTCCCTTTCCTTTCCTTTCCCTTCCTCGCACGTCCCTTCCTCCCCACAAGACACTAACACGTTTCCCACACGTCCTCGGGGCTCCTGAAAGGACTACAGTATTATAACTTAATTCCAAAGCTCCAACTGACGGCTTTACTAAGGAGAACTGGATACCACTCACGGGCATCTAATGCTCCGCCTCTCTTATTGCCGATATTCTCCGGAGAGGCGAAATTGTGACGGAGGGGAGGCTTTATCACATTTTCCTCTCTCATGCCTTTATCTACACCCTGGCTCACACGTGTGTGTGTGTGTGTGTGTGTGTGTGTGTGTGTGTGTGTGTGTGTGCGCGAAGAGAGAGAGAGGGAGAGAGAGAGGGAGAGAGAGAGAGAGAGAGAGAGAGAGAGAGAGAGAGAGAGAGAGAGAGAGAGAGAGAGAGAGAGAGAGAGAGAAAATTATGCATTGTACTTGCTTCCACAAGGCGAGAATCTCCCACCATTCCACTTACTACCAACAGAAGAATAAAATCATGGGGCGGTGTTGCAAGTGTTCCCGTCTCCAACACATTATAAGCTGATATGACGTAGTTATAACACCAGACATCTACCACCAGGCCTCCTGTCACCTATCCTTCCCGCCTCCCGCTACTTCTATCTACTAAATTTATCGCAGATTAAACCAATGCCTCTGCTGGGCTCAGACACCAAATGCTGTCAGCCAAGAGCCTCTTTCTCCTGACCTTAGACAACTACTGTTGTCAGCTAAGAGCTACTCCGCTGACCTAAGCCAAAAACCAATTTGACGGGATGGGATTCCAAGAAAAAATAGAACCATCATGAAGAATTTAAAGAAAGCTGTCCGAAGACAACCAAGTCGTCGGGGACGACGATGGAGCGAAAGGACGACGACCAACTACAACACATCATGAAAGACCAGGAAGAAGAACACACCAAGAAGGATGACACACAACGACAAAACGTATGTTCATCCCATTTGTTCAAGTCGCACATCCAATTTGTTCAATGTAATCATCCCATTTGATTCAATATGTTCATCTCATTTATTGAGAATGCTCATCTTCTGTCTTTAAAAGGCTCATCAAAATATGCTTAATACATCCATCCTACACACTGAATGTGCTCATCGCACTTGATCAATAGGTTCAATACACTCTCGTGATGTGATGTGAACATGTCTTCCATGTGACCCATACCTGCGTGATCATGATGAGGCACACAGACCGCAGTGCGTCCACCGCATCTCCTGAGCACACGTCCTATCCATACTAAGCAGACGCTCTCCGTCACTCCACAACCCACACCAACACATCACGAAGAGAAGGGAAAACACCTTAACACGTCTAGTGACACATGACCACTCATAGAATCAGTCGTGCTCAACGGAGTATGTCAGGATGGTTGACTGGTGCCCCCGGACCACTTCAGATCTGCTAAATCTTATTCGGATCAAGGTAATGACTGTACATAATTTGCCTCCAATTAAAATTATACATTAATAACAATAACAATAAAAAATAATGGCTACCATTATCACTGTCATAATGTATTATCATTATAAATTTTCATTAATTACGACTATAATTGTAATCCATGTTCGTCCCAAACATGAATGTTACAATACATTTATACTTGTTCTCACAGTATTGTGTTGCTTTCCCGATACTGTAGTGTTCTCCGCTGCCAAGCATCTTGGGAATATAATTAAATCGTTCTCTTTTTAGTTAATTTTAGCACTTTATTATGGAAGAGAGATGCATTGATATATATTATATATATATATATATATATATATATATATATATATATATATATATATATATATATATATATATATTTCCGTGTGTGTGTGTGTGTGTGTGTGTGTGTGTGTGCGTGTTAAACCGCGAGTGACAATTCGCCTTTGGCGAGGCTTATCATTTGGAGTGTAGTCTCGTCAAAGAGCTCCTCACTCCAAAAGAGTCCATCATTTCTCTGCTACTGAAAGGAACGCAGCCTCAAGCTTAGGAAAAGATATGGGTGCTAAGCTAATTATAAGAGTCTATGAAGGCGTTCTGCATGCCTAGTGAGTCTTCTTTCATTCATTCACTTTGTAATCAGGATCAGATTCTAATATATTTTCTTCTAGGTTATACAGCTCAAGTATAACCAATGTTCCAATCCCTTATTTTGGCATGCAAAACTCTTTTCTAATTTTCCCAATCTATCATTTCTCATTGTTATGTTTATGACCATACAAAACAACAATATTGTTATGTTGAAGACCAAACAACACAGCAGTATTATGATACTCATACGAAACAGCAGTGTTGCTATGTTGCCCGTACAACACAGCAGTATTATGTTGATGCCCGTACAACACAGCAGTATTATGTTGATGCCCGTACAACACAGCAGTATTATGTTGACCATACAACGCAGCAACAGTGTTACGCTGATGACCATACAACACAGCAGTATTCCTATGCTGATGACCATACAACACAGCAGTATTCCTATGCTGATGACCATACAACACAGCAGTATTCCTATGCTGATGACCATACAACACAGCAGTATTCCTATGCTGATGACCATACAACACAGCAGTATTCCTATGCTGATGACCATACAACACAGCAATAGTGTTAGGATGATGACAAACAACAACACAGCAGTAATCGACTTTATCTGTTACGTATACACTGAACATTTCCAACATCAGTTTTCATTGTGAAAGTTCTCCATTATCCACGAAGTAATTCAAGAGTGACCCGAGGCATCTAAAATTTTGTCCACTACCAATCTATTTTCCTGCTGGAACTATAGGTGTCACAGTTATGTCTGCCGTTTTCTTCATTGAGTTCCTTCAAATTTCCTTCCGCCACTTCTATACAATTTCTAATTTGTTACAGGGCCTCTTAGTCTTCTCTCCAATCTTTTTTTCCGCGGGTGTCGCCGGCAAAACGCCATTCTATACATTCGTTTATCTGTTCGTTTAAATCTGAGAGAATTATAATTATCAACAGTTAAAATAATGTTGTTCCTTGTGGCGTATTTGATAAGGATACCTCGAGAGAGAGAGAGAGAGAGAGAGAGAGAGAGAGAGAGAGAGAGAGAGAGAGAGAGAGAGAGAGAGAGAGAGAGAGAGAGAATCACCACCACACAGGAGCTAAGCTCCACCCAAATCAAGCAATACCAGCGGTTCTTGACAACAGCTGCGTGAGCTCCCTTCCCTGGGCCGTCCACAACACACACACACACACACACACACACACACACACACACACACACTGTGCTGGCAAAGACAAGAGGAACTTCACGAGACAACACTTTTATTCCTCAAACAATCGAAATCCAACCTTTTGTTTACTAAGACTGCACCCTAGTGATAGCCCAGGCGCCCCCCTGTAACCGGTAAGTGAAGCAGTGGAGCTAGCTTAGCGGAACACTCCCCTCACTCGCCACCAGATGTCCTCGGACGTACCATTGTTACTCTTTATGTGTTGCTAGACGTGTCCCCTATTCGGCCCCCTCTCTAACCCTGGTACTTGACAGAGTTTGGAGAAGCAGCTGGGAGAACCCCAACCCAGCTTGAACTAACACAGCCCAGCCTCCCTAAACCTGACGCTTCCCTTCCTTTCTCCCTGACGGAGGAGCTGCCGTCAACGGAGATTCAGGACATGCCCAGCGTCCATACCCCGCATCTGCTGCTGCGCTGCATTAGTTAGTGATCCTGTTTCCGTGGCACAGCAGCGGTGATTCTAGGGTGACACATAAGACTTGGGCCAACTACAGCTGCCTGGGAGGTGTAGCAGGAAAGTGCTTTCTGCGCCCGCGCTCAAGCCTTCAATACATATGGCCAACATGATGTCACGTCCTATGGAAGGCACTGTAACCGACAGTGACCTAGACAGAAGACTCGCCCAACATCACAGACTTTTCTGACGAAGGCAGTGAACATCTTAGGCAGCGGACAGACGACGACCTTCGACAGAATGTCAGAGAATTAGAAAATACTAGTTATTAAATCTAATAACATAAGACTGCATAGAAAATCAGACATGCAAGACGTCGCTGCAGCCAGTGACTGCTACAAAGTCAAGACAGGTCCACAACGTCAAAGACAACCCGATCTCAGTCAGGTAAAATATACAAGGAATTGGAGATAGTTTATGGAATGTTTGGCCACCGGAATAGTTGGTGGACTTCAGGAAAATCTAAAAGTTGCGCCAGAAACCAGACTCCGTGGTAGCTCAACAAGCTCCGCAGGCCCAGCGAGGTCGACTATTTCAGCAGACTCAGGAAGACCACAAAACAAAGCCTACAACGACCAACAGGGGACAGCTCAAGCTCCATGAAACGATGGTGCCACCACACCGGCCGGCAGTATCTACACACACACACACACACACACACACACACACACACACACACACAATGTCCCCGGCTATGATGGTAAAGATTTTTGCATGTCCAGCAGCATTCTGAGATTTGCGGAAACCATGGCCGTGGAGACGACACCTGAAGGACCCGAGTCTGTGAGGCCTGGGGTCACAACTGAGGACAAGAGGAGCCTTACGAGTGACCGTTGCTCCAGAGAAGGATGCAACACTGACAGCTGCTACTCTGGAGATGCTGAGCAGCGACGGGAAGGCTTATTGAGATCAATACTTGACGAGGAGATGAAGCGGGTCAACAACTACCCAGGCAGTACAAACACACTCTCTATATTCAAACTTGCCGCCACTTCTGAACTACCATTCACATCAATGGAATGCTATGGGCACAATCTGGACCAACCCTTTAACGCTACAAGACCTTAACCTTCAGACGTAAGTTCCACAAGGATGAAGGTGAACTGACAGCACATCTTCACATTCAAACACAACATCGGCTTTGTTACGACAAAAGAAACTTTTCCAGATAAATATGTCCACCTTAAATTTGCCATAAATCCTTATACACTGCCACTGGCTAAGATTGTGTGTGACCGTCTAGGCATGCAAAGATAACGCAACGAGGTATATTAAAATGAAAATCCCCAAATAGGAAATTAATTCTTATACATCATTCAATGAATGGAAATCTTCCTTTTCGTTTTTTTGCATCTTACTACCAGATAACAAAGCCCTCCTTCTTGATGTAGTATACAGACCGCATTTGGGAAAGTGAGGTACCAAACTGAGCATCGGACAAGATAACAAGTCATGGTTGTCAGAGGAGAATGGTCGTGGGAGACCTGAAGTAACCCCTGAAGCAGAGAGGCCTTATTGAACGAACGGTACAAAGTCTCATTAACAACGCTGACCATCCTCCTGACATCTGTGGCGCACCACATGACTTGTCTTCAGTACACCGATGGATCAAACTGACTCTCTCAACCATACAGTTGTTCAGCCCCAGCTGGGTCAGCCTCACAGTAGCATCTCATGAAAGAAAGACAAAACGTAATCTGGCTATGGACGTACGCTGACTGGCTGCGGGTACGACGAAGAGTGAGTGACATCCCTTAAGACACTATACTGAGAGCAGAGACTAACCAAGATGTTGCAATCCTCATATGGCACATCCCCCAGCAAGAACTGGTGCCACACTGCACCTCCAGCTCTAACACAGATCAGCCCTGGTTTCCATACAGATGCCGTCACTTTGAAGGATGCAAAGCACATGGCGTGGATTCGATGCAAACATCCAACAATGCGTCATAGAAAAGGATGCAAAACATCAGAAAATGGACGAGTGTCGAACTGGGAAAATGACACAGAGCAAACTCTAGTGGCAAATGCTGAGCTAAACAACGGTAGTTACTGATAAAAATAAAGGCATGTATTTTCATGCATTACAAACAATACCTGAGACACACAAACCGAACGGGTCACTGCCATCACAAAACCACATACTCAATCATCTCTGACCTTATCATCTGAATAAAAGTAACACCACGGAGGAGGAAATCTGGATATTCCTAAGTCAATAATGGACGTAAAAGGATCAGACGAAATAAACCAGACATCTCTAAGAACTGCGCCTGGGATCTTTCACGAAGAAAAAATAATTTCGTTCTTGCTTCCAGTAGTGTTGCGACCTGAGCAATGGAAAAGCAAAACTCGCAGATGGTCCTAAGAAAATCATCGACCAGTATCCCTCCGTAACAGTTAGAATAGAAAAAAAATATGAAAAAATAAAATAGCTGAGGAATCTATCAACTCCTGCGACCAAAGGTTAGGGAACGGGTCGTCAAAAGACAATGACTCATGGAAGGCTGGCCTGGTGAATCCAATAACAGCAAAATTGGAGGGCAGTGCCACCTGCTGTCCTATTGAGGATGATCCTATCCACTGCAAACTTCCTCCTGTTCCTCTCCAAGTAAGTAGGAGTACTCGCTTACCACTCTGGACATTGCTGGTGACCTGCTGGGGCTGTCATCCACCCACCTGAGTGGTAGATCCCTCAGCACCTGTGCACATCTGGCGATGACCGCCCGATGACCACGAGGGGTCACACAGTGGTCATTCCAGGGACGAATATTCTGGAACGCCTACATTAAGGATCTATTGAAGTGTCACCATCAACATGTACATAGCCTGATGAACGTAATGTCTCACGCAATCACGAACCAGATCATGAAGTGATGCAACTCAATCAACAAATCAGTGGCTTGAGTACATATTTTGCGAGCAGTTGAGACTTGGAGCAGAGGAGAACCGGGAGATTGTGGCCACTTCTCGTTCGTCCAAGTACGCTGACGTCCTCATGTCAAAATCAAACTTCCATGTGGTGTCCTGCACATGAATAGCTGCCATATCATCAGTGGGATTTAGTTTGGTGACCCCAAGGTAAGCTTCCAGCCTCACATCTGAGAAGCTGGCTCTTAAGACCCCTCGAAAGTTGACGGCGCGGCGATGGCTGGAACATTCCCTGGATGCAAGTGCACACAGCTGGCCCTTTACAAAGCTCAAGTCCGAGTATAACCCGAACACGCACCACTTGTCTGGATACCCAAGTCCTCGCGACCCCACCTGAACCTCCTTGACAAGGTTCATAAGCGGGCTGGACAGCCAACAACAGCTTAGCATGGGGCATTACTGGCCCTCCTGATCACCCACGACCACCCCAGAAACGTGGCAACATTCACCGCGATGCTCGAGGCGCAGGTTCACACCATCCACAACTGTCCAGAACGACATTCCCCCTAGCGAGGGACACAGCGAAGTAGGAGTTCGGTGCTGGCAAGAGATGGTCTGTGTATAGGAGGTTGTCCGGTCTTGGGCCAGCACACAGCAGCCGATCTTTACCAACAGAACAGCAACTGACCAAGGATTGATTTTAGAGGTCAGGTCAAAAGCCCAGACCATCATACCCAAGCATCATGCCATTGGGCTTAAGTGGTCGTCCCGGCATTCTCAAGGGTCATACCGCAGTTATGAGGTTAAAAAGAAGTCGTATGTGCGTAACACTCCCCATCCAAGCGCAATGATACTTAATCACACACACACATATACGCACCACACAACGTAAATCTCCCAGACGAAATGATACTTTGTAAATATGCAGTCGCAACGTGTGCGACAACTTGCGGCAACTCTGTTTACGACAGGCGTCATATGTAGGCCGTAGTCCCTATACACAGCCGAGTGGCACTGCCAGGGGCACGATAACTGTCGTCACTACCACTTCACATCACAGGCCACGAATGCTAACGCGACGGATTAAAGCGTAGACTGCTGATTGAATCTTTTACATCTCAACTTAATACCATGCATTTCTTCTCAGTAAACCTATATCAATTAACACAACTTTCAGCCTCAACTGATAATCTTAGTAAATCAGAAAGGTGAACATTTACAAGCAAATGCAGTATGTCTCCCGCCTTGCTATCACTCACCATGAAGTTCACTACTCAGGGAAACACAGCAGCGAACTCATCTTCACGACGCCCTTGGTGACCTAAATTCACTTCACCTTGACAAACAAATCTTTACTTCATCACTACCAGCAGCCGACCAGGGAAGGTTGTAGACAGCAATGCCCAGTGAGGGTTGTAGACAGTAACCGTCCAGGAAAGGTTGTAGACAGCAATGCCCAGTGAGGGTTGTAGACAGCAACCGTCCAGGAAACGTTGTAGAAAGCAACCGCCCAAGGAAGGTGGCAGAGAAGAGACGTCCCGGGAAGGTTGTAGATATCCGATCGTGAGGCCCCAGACCAGCTCGTCATAATCTGCTGGGTCAGCAGAGAACAACCAGCTGCCTATATCCACCATGGGACCAAGCCAGTCTACCACCAGCCATCTCCAAGACCAGACCGGTGCTGGCTGGCTCACTCCTGTAACTTGCAGTCGGCAGTTGGATACAGTTTATCTTTGTAAGTGGCTTTCCCCTCATCCTTCGAGTGGGGGGGCTAGGAAGACCCCCATTCACCGATGACATGGTACAACCTGCCATACTTCGTGACTCCGTTCTGCAGAGCACAGTCATCCACCGTCACTGGTGATGGATGACTATATCATTTCTTGTACACTTCCAGAGATCACCTTACATGTTGTTTCAGGGATGTACTACCCTCCTGACCTACGAGTGTTGAAGTGACGCCCGAAACCATCTTACACCCTCCATGTCAGGAGGGCGTAGAGAGCAGCTGCCTAGGGAAAGGTCTAGACAGCAACCGTCCAGGGAAGGCTGTACACAGCACCCGTCCAGGGAAGGCTGTACACAGCAACCGTCCAGGGAAGGCTGTAGACAGTAACCGTCCAGGGAAGGCTGTACACAGCAACCGTCCAGGGAAGGCTGTACACAGCAACCGTCCAGGGAAGGCTGTACACAGCAACCGTCCAGGGAAGGCTGTACACAGCAACCGTCCAGGGAAGGTTGTGCACAGCAACCATCCAGGGAAGGCTGTAGAGGGCAGTCGCTTGGGGGAAGCTGGAGACATCATCATGCCGACGGACTGGCTCAGTGACGTGCTGGTCTGCCTCACTGATAAGCCTGACTTATTTCATAAGGCTGGCATTCACCAGCAGCCCAGGGGAGCGGACAGGCTCGTTAACATCATCAAGTCTGCATTACACCCGAAGGTGAAACCCTTACTGCAACCCTGTGAGAGAGAGAGAGAGAGAGAGAGAGAGAGAGAGAGAGAGAGAGAGAGAGAGAGAGAGAGAGAGAGAGAGAGAGAGAGAGAGAATGGCAGATCCGATAGCCCTAAGGCCCTCGCAACTAACCAACCAATAAACAAACCCTCCGGCGGAGCAAGGGAGGGAGACAAAGGAGGGAATTAGGAAGGCAGCTCGTGTTGTGCCTTGGGCATCACAGGTCAGGTCATTCGATTACCGGAAATACTAGACAAGGGTAAGGTCAGGTCAAGTCAGATACGTGCGGGTAGGGGAGGAGACTATGTAAGACCAGCATAAACCTAACATGCACACTGTATGAATCACACATGAACGTATCACCATATTACCCTCCAGTGGAAGTGGCTCACCACCTTAAGTGAAACACATTACAACATCTGTCAACGAATGAGCACAGTGACAGCGTTGGCATTTACGAATCCTTTCACGACTGTAAACACTCAGGACGATTTGTTTGAGTATAGTTTAGTTACACATACAGAAAATCCAGTTGATTCTTACGAGGCGTTGTCTCGCGTGAGGAGACACACCTCTTGTGATTCTCATGCTTAAAAAGGCGAAAGCAGCCAGGCTAACACAGACCTATAAGCCTCAGAGATTAGTAAGCAAGCTTTTGGCGTCAAGAAATTAAGATTCTGGTATATCTTAGGAAATAAGAATCTGACGACACAGTGACACAGTGTCGACAGAGTGCCTCAGGTTGGATTAATGGGCAAGACACCAAGTCTCTCACAGTTGTTACTTAACTGTATTTACACTTAGTCAGAATGGCTTAAGTGCAGGAAACAACCAATGGAATCACATTATTTTTTATATTTTACACTGATGATAGGCATACTGGAGTTAACAATATATATATATATATATATATATATATATATATATATATATATATATATATATATATATATATATATATATATAACAAAGCTAAGTGAAGCTATGTTAAAAGAAAATGACACGATTTGAATGGTTGAACAGTCATATAAGTTGCAAATGCCCTTTAAATATGCATATGTTACATACTGTAATAAAGGCAAACACACACACACAAAAATAAGAGACCTATATCCATAAAATGATAGGGTTCAGTGTCAGTAGTGTACCATAATTAAAAATTTAGTTATTATAAATAGTCTGAAAACTTCACAGTAAAATAGAGAAAAAAAATGAGAAAACGATGCAGTAATGGATGTAATATCATATATAGATGTAGGGATACTAAGATGTCCCTATTCTAAAGCTAATGAGACTTCATCTAATTACAACATGCCTGTCAGTATTAGTCCTTGTACTTAACCACCCAGAGAGTAAATCTAAAATCTGTTACACAAAGCACTTCCACAGAATTATTCCCTTCCTTATAAATACACTTTACCATGCTGGACCAATGTAAATGGATCGATTTCCACCTAAAAACGCCAATTACGGGGCAGCTAATGGTTGTATATTTTAGAACAATCAGAAGATTTGATAATGCAGAGGCTGATGAACTATTCATTGGGACATCAGAGATTCCTACTAAAGGGAACGGCATGAAACTCAGGTAAAGAATAAAACCTTTTGAAGCAAAGAATTCATTTATACACCCCATTATTAACGACTGCAATCACCCATTGGCGAGGCAGTAGCTCACCTCTCATTAAACTCGACAAACACCCTGAAGGTAAGGAATGACTCATTTCATATCCATGAGTCTAAGAACACCACACTACTTCTAAAATGACCAGTAAACTCAAGTATACTGACAAGGGACACCTTGGGCAAGAAGGAAAAGTAAACCATAGTGCCCGTGAAAAAACCTTGTCCGCTTCCCTCATACGATTCTAAAGACGATATCTCATCTGTCATTACTTGTCATCTCTCCTTTGGCCTTGATTACCACCTGCAGACATCTGACCATGGAAATGGTAAGGTTCCTGAAGTATCTTGGGTCAATATTTTGGTTCCACAGGGTCTTGATATCCTGAATGAGGCAAAGCAATGATAAGGTGTTACATGGGGTAGCCGCCTCGTAGAGCGTTCTGAGCGCCCAATGCGTCTTGAAATCTCAAGAGTATCATATTTTCTTGCTTCTAAGCTAGAAGTTGGGCGTTCTCCTCCTTAAAAAAGATGATACCCAACCACCTTTAAGCATGAATGAGAGAAATACAGCGCCCAGAAGCGAAATTCCCAAAATGCAGTGGCAGCCAGGAAGAGGAAAGAAAGAACATCGCTTCCTCAAGATAGCCTGAGGCACAATGAGGCGGGCTGCTGGTGCTCACAACATTAGAAACACTAATTTCAACGACTAGATGTACCATGATTTCACCCTGAGAGTCATTTTCTTGTACCCATGAGAAAATTTAACCGTGTATACCTTTGAAAGTATGGGAGGCGAAAAGTAATTTTGCAGGCACTGTATATATATATATATATATATATATATATATATATATATATATATATATATATATATATATATATATATCCCTGGGGATAGGGGAGAAAGAATACTTCCTACGTATTCCCTGCGTGTCGTAGAAGGCGACTAAAAGGGAAGGGAGCGGGGGGCTGGAAATCCTCCCCTCTCGTTTTTTGTTTTTTTTTAATTTTCCAAAAGAAGGAACAGAGTGGGGCCAGGTGAGGATATTCCAAAAAAGGCCCAGTCCTCTGTTCTTAACGCTACCTCGCTAACGCGGGAAATGGCGAATATATATATATATATATATATATATATATATATATATATATATATATATATATATATATATATATAGGTCTTAATTTTTGGTTTCCACAGTTCATATATCACAAACTGGAAAAAAAAGATTGGTAAGAAAAGGTACAGACATTTATCAGCAAAGGCAAATTGCTTTCCCCATCAATCTTGCAGGGACGTTAACCCCTAAAGAGCTTAACCGCTGTATTATAATTAACCCCTGACCTTTAAAATTTCAACGAGGGCCTACATCTAGTTTTAGGTCGATCCACCATGGAGAAAAATGATAAAAAAGTTTACAATCCCAACGCTGGGAAAAAAGAGATATAAATGAAGGAACAAAAAAATAATATTTTTCCTAAAGGTATGTGGAATGGAGTGGTCGTACTTAAAAAGAAACTATGTAGAATTTAGGTTTTTTTTAGGTAGTTTAGACATCGACATTACTCCTAATATTGCAAAACTCTTGGTAGTAGTAGTAGTAAGTAGTAGTAGTAGTAGTAAGTAGTAGTTGTAGTAGTAGCATAAAAATAGTTATCGTTATCATTATTCTTAATGGCAAGAGAAGCATAACATGTCTAATAACGTGGGTTAAAATATTCGAATATTAACTGAAACGAAATGTAGTGAAAGTCAAGAATGACATGAGCTTAAATAATGTAACAAAATACTTACAAGAAAAAGTAAAAAAGACAGAACGAAGAAGAAGAAGAAGAAGAAGAAGAAGGCGTGAGAACCAGTAGGTAGGGAGTGTTAGGAAAGTGATGAACCACGGAAAATGGGTTCAAGTCTACAGGAGGAGCGTGGAGGGGTCATCAACACCCGTATACATATAAAAACAGCAATCCCTCTACCTTCTTTGTGTGAGTGTGGGTGACTTTACCTTCCATTTTACTGATTGGCTGGAAAGAGACGCTGAGTAAGGATGGAAAATTAAGTATAAAAAAAAGATTACTAGACACAGCCAATGAAGGAAACCAGTTTAAAAATTGTGAGTCAAACAGGGAACAACATAAAGAGATCTTTAACAAATACATATATCTCTACACTATTCTCAGATAAGAGAAGTACATGATACAAGATGAAAGAATCGCACTATCAAAGAAATGACTACAGCATACAGCGCGGGAATAGATGTGAATATGAGCTTTCGTGATGCAGCAGCCAAGATGATAATAAGTTCAATGACATGACTGTTCATCACCACGAAACAGACTGGAGAGAGAGAGAGAGATCAATGAACAGATTGCGTATACAAACTGGAGAGACATATTCAAACTTCAACGGCAAACATGAAAATATTTATTTCTCTGAAGAAATAAGAAATATAACCAGCGGATTAATGCCAGCCAAAAGAGACGAACAGTGAAAAACAGATGATATGAAGAGAGGGAATACAGAAGATGAATATCAGAGCATGAGGAAATACTGAAAGATTAGCAGTGAATGAGGAAACAATAAAAGAACAAGATGAGAACATGGAGGCTAGAAGGGATCAAATAATGATATACTATTCTAATACAAGAAAAAATTCAGATACTGGAACCCGTGAAAGAGGGAAAAATAGGAAAAATAAACCAACAGGAAAAATGAAAGATGTTAACTGAACACTGAAAATAATGAGCTTAAAATTGTGAAAATAAGTAAAAGAATGAACTCTTCAACAAACATGATAACAATGCAATCACAGGTATTGAGATATCGGAAAATGACATAAGCAGAGCATTTGACGAGCTCAGAGGAAACACAGTTCCGTGTAGCGACCTTCTTAGAGACGACAAATACAGTCAAAGCGCAACAAATGATGCCCAAGATGAGGCAAATCCGGACGTAACTACAATATCAGAAGCATCTCAAAATGGCACAGGTAAAACCAATACACGAAGGAAGATCTAAGGTAATACCTAAGCACTGCCGTCCAGTCTAGCTTGGCTTCAACGGCAATAAAAGTCTATGAAGGAGTGATAACAAGACACTTACGAGAAAAGGCGATCAAGGAACAACTCGATCAATGAAATCCAATATGGATCTGTACCAGAAAGCTACACGTTGACCTAATCATTAACTCATTATAATGTCATATATGAAACTTTAATGCAAAGAAAAGAGACTGGACACTCTATTTATCTCCTTTACTGTGGCATTTGAAAAGGATAAACTACACAATTTTACTACAGGAAGCGGCGAAATCAAACATTAAGGATAAGATAAGAGTGATAAAGATCTTGCATCAGGGGTGGTCACAAGGAGAGAAATTAATTAACCTCTCAGATCTCATGATGATAATGATACCAGACACCAATAGAGAAGCTAAAAAGAGTACAGTCAAGTGAGCGTTCTACTGATGACACTAGCTAAGGGTAAGGTGAATGACAGCTTCTGATGACGATTCTGGGAGATAGATAGATTAGATAGATAGATAGATAGATAGATAGAGAGAGAGAGAGAGAGAGAGAGAGAGAGAGAGAGAGAGAGAGAGAGAGAGAGAGAGAGAGAGAGAAGCAAAAAGAGTAAGAGATACAATCTATAAACAGGAAGAAGGGAACTTGATGGAATCTAACTAAGCTGAGTTTTGGCAAAAAGGCCATCAACTTACAAACAATAATTTCATGACCACGTATGAAGGTCCAACGCGAGAAGTGACAGATGAAATAAAGTCCTCAGTGTCATCCTCAAAGAGACACTAAAGTTTAAAGACCATAATGAGAAGTAATGAGCGGTATGACAATGAGAACTTTTACCACAAAAAAAAAAAAAACTTGATGAAAATGTTCAATGTAAACGTAAGAAGCATATCTAAATACTGCTGTGTTGTGTGATCACCAGCCTTACAAAGAAATGGAAATGAACAAGTTAGAGAGAATTCAAAAGCACTTCACGAGCAAAATCGAAGAGAAGGAACATAAGAACTACCATGAGAGGGAGACAAAAGCACAACTTTACATTCAAGAGAGAAAACGAGAAAAGTAAAGGACAACATCAAGACCCTAAAAGCTCTCATGAGAGAAGGGAGAGAGCAATTAAGCTGGCACGAATACCATGAAATACGAAAAAATATCAGACAAAAAATATACGGCCATGAAAAGAGGAAAAAAAGAAAGAAACGGATAGACTACTCAATGTATATCTCAGGAAATAAGTCCTTTGTTATCAATCACAACCCCAACCTCCCCAAAAAAAAGACATCTCAAACATGACGTATGACTGAAGTCAGTACCAGATGAACCCAGGTTTGATAACTAAGTAATGAAGGTAGCGACAGAGAGGGGTATTATCATCCATCGAGCAGACGTGCAGTGAGCGTTACGCGCTCGCCTTGCCTTCTGGCAAAATCTCGTCGTAGGTACTCATAGGTAGGGAGGTAGGTAGTCTTAACCTTCAGAAAGTACAGTAAGTTAGTGGGTGAGTAAGGTACGCCCCCATTTCGCCCTCTTTTAATATCCGACGTCCACCCATTAGCAGGAGAGGTCTAAACACACCTCCCCATTTATCCCTTCCCCCCTTAATGTCCTTCATTCTACTGCTAGTGGGTAATGGTGGCCACATCTGCCTGAACCAAGGAAGCAGGGAAACACCATACTGACCCAACTCCTCAACTTCATCCTCCCTCTCCTCCTCTTCTCTCTCCCAGCTCCCTCTCTCTCTCTCTCTCTCTCTCTCTCTCTCTCTCTCTCTCTCTCTCTCTCTCTCTCTCTCTCTCTCTCCTGCATCGTTCTCCTTTTTCCATCTCTCCCAGCTCCATCTCCCTTTATTCTCCACTTTCTCTCCCTTCCTTCTCTTTCCCTACCTCTCCCCACAGTGCCCTCTCCCTGGAGCGTGACAAGGGACCGTTCCACCGGTAACCGCGAGAATGTATTAAAAGCCGCTGAAGAAGAAGCGCCATCACGCTACTGGGAGAGCTGTGAGAGGCTGCGGGGGGAGGGTGAGGGAATGAGAGTACTGGAGGACACTTAAGAGGGAGAGTAAGAATACTGTGAGTAAGATACGGGAGGAGTGAGAGTAATGGGAGATAGGTACGGGGTTAGTAAGAGTACTGGGCGCAAGAGTAAAGACGAGGATATGGATGAAGTGAGAGTATTGGGATAGAGTTCAGGAGGTACTACAGTACTGAGGAAAGGTACGATGGGAGTGAGAAGACTGGGGATGAAGAGGTATGGGGAAAGAGAATACTGGGGAGAGGCGTGGGGGGAATGAGGACACGTGGGTAGAAGTATGAGGGATTGAGAATAAAGGGGAGAATGCATGAAGAAGTGAGTACTGAGGGAGGTGTGGGAGGAGAGAGCACCGAGGAGAGGTAAAGAGGAAATGAGAGCACCACATACTGTCATTAAACATTTCACATCCAAAATCTCCACCTTCCTCCACACATCCTCACCTAAAGCCCAAGCCTCGCATCCATACAGCAGTTTTGAGATTACTACACCTTCAATCATACCCATTTCTACCCTCCCATAACGACGTCTCTCTACACATTCCTTGCTAAACCTAAAAACCTGCTTTTAATCACATTTTCCCCTAACTTTCTCAGTCGTCATTACCACCTTCTGCAGTTTCGAATTCGAGTCAGCGACCAGTATTGTGTCATCAGCAAACCACAATTGACACTTCTCAGGCTCCCCTCATCCCCTACAGCCAGCATACTCGTCCTCTCTCCAAGATTCTTGCACTTACCTCCCTAATCACCACGTCCATAAAAAATATCAAACACCCATAGTGACATCACACACTTCTGCCGTTGACCATCCTTCACTTAGAACTACTCACTCCCCTCTCTTCCTACTCGTACACATGCCCTGCACACTTGATATAAACTGTGCACTGCCTCTATAGCAGCTCTCCTCACACACCGTATATTTTCAAAACCTTACCAAGTAAACTCGACAAACATGTACTGTAGTTTTCCAAAACACTTATCTTTAATCCCCCTTGCCTTGTACACAAAAACATGATGCCTGCATTCTCCTGATCCTCAGGCACTTCACCATGATCCATACAGACACTGAAACCCTAACCAACCATCACTAACACAGTCCCTCCCTGTCTTAAAAAATCAAATCAAAGAACCAGGCAACATTACGTAACAATGCAATAACAGGCACCACTATGTAACACTACAGTACAGGTACTGTTACGTAACACTAATATACGACTTACCATTAAGTAACAAAACAATATCAGGCAGCACTGTATAACACTACAATACCAGGTACCATTAAGAAACACTACAAAATCAGGTACCATTATGAAACACTGAAGTACCAGGTACCATTGTGAAACACAGCAATACCAGGTACCACTAAGAAACACTACAATATCAGGTGCCATTAAGAAACACTACGATATCAGGTGCGATTATGAAACACTGAAGTACCAGGTACCATTGTGTAACACAGCAATACCAGGTACCATTATGAAACACTGAAGTACCAGGTACCATTGTGTAACACAGCAATACCAGGTACCTTTGTGTAACACAGCAATACCCGGTACCATTCTGTAACTCCAACATTACAATACCAGGTATCATTATGTAACTGCAACACTACAATACTAGGTACCATTATGTAACTGCAACACTACAATACCAGGTACCATTATGTAACTGCAACACTACAATACTAGGGACCATTATGTAACTGCAACACTACAATACCAGGTACCATTATGTAACTGCAACACTACAATACCAGGTACCATTATGTAACTGCAACACTACAATACTAGGTACCATTATGTAACTGCAACACTACAATACCAGGTACCATTATGTAACTGCAACACTACAATACTAGGGACCATTATGTAACTGCAACACTACAATACCAGGTACCATTATGTAACTGCAACACTACAATACCAGGTACCATTATGAAACTGCAACACTACAATACTAGGGACCATTATGTAACTGCAACACTACAATACCAGGTACCATTATGTAACTGCAACACTACAATACTAGGGACCATTATGTAACTGCAACACTACAATACCAGGTACCATTATGTAACTGCAACACTACAATACTAGGGACCATTATGTAACTGCAACACTACAATACTAGGTACCATTATGTAACTGCAACACTACAATACCAGGTACCATTATGTAACTGCAACACTACAATACTAGGGACCATTATGTAACTGCAACACTACAATACCAGGTACCATTATGTAACTGCAACACTACAATACCAGGTACCATTATGTAACTGCAACACTACAATACTAGGTACCATTATGTAACTGCAACACTACAATACCAGGTACCATTATGTAACTGCAACACTACAATACCAGGTACCATTATGTAACTGCAACACTACAATACTAGGGACCATTATGTAACTGCAACACTACAATACCAGGTACCATTATGTAACTGCAACACTACAATACCAGGTACCATTATGAAACTGCAACACTACAATACTAGGGACCATTATGTAACTGCAACACTACAATACCAGGTACCATTATGTAACTGCAACACTACAATACTAGGGACCATTATGTAACTGCAACACTACAATACCAGGTACCATTATGTAACTGCAACACTACAATACTAGGGACCATTATGTAACTGCAACACTACAATACCAGGTACCACTATGTAGCCCTGAAATACCAGATGCCATTATGTAACTGCAATATCAGGCATCATTACGTAACTTGGCATTTCGCAGTCTTGTTACTCGACTCACCAAGAGGCGGCGCGGCGCCCAGTGCGGTATACGGTACACACACCGGTACACTCACTCACTAGACTCGCCAGAGGGCGGCCATGAGAGGAGAAGGTACGGTAATAAGGAATGGTGAGAATGAAAACATATGTCTATTGCTGAAGTTAGGACATAGCCGAAAGCCGACGCGTAGTTCTGGCGGGTGTGTGATGAGGGCCCCGGGTGGGAGATACCCCTGGCCGCTGTGCCATGACCGCTTATTTCCATTTGTGAAGGTGTGGATAACGATGGGGTGGCGGAGGGAGGAGAGTGGTGGAGGGGAGGGAAGGGAAAGGTGTGTGTGTGTGTGTGTGTGTGTGTGTGTGTGTGTGTGTGTGTGTGTGTGTGTGTGTGTGTGTGTGTGACTAAGCACACTAGGATCAGAGGGACTGATGCACCATCACCACTAGACCTTATCTTCACAAATAGTAATATGGAAACTGTGAATACTAGAAGAAATGAGTCTGATAATGGGGCAAACGAGGAGGCAAAAAGATCAGAGATGAAACCACACTCAAAGAGGAGATTCAATCACAGAAACAACACAGAGCTCAACAATTTCTCCGATAGCATAAAAACTGTGGAGGAAGGTTGGGCGAAATTTACGGTGGAGTGGGAACATGGCACGTACCTCCTGCCTCACATTTAGAGGCAAGGTTAAGAAAGAGGGAGGAAAGATCCAATTAACGAAGTCAAAACGCAAACGATGTGCTTCTGCGAAGGTATATAGGGGACACCCAAGCGACCCAACTTTTGTACAGTATGAGAGAGAAGGGAATTAGTAAAGCAGGATAAGAAATGTGGGCCAAAGAAACTTTTTAAAGAATATTGTGGACAAGGCAAGAGAAAATCCAAAACTTTACCATGTATTCATCAGGAGTGAATTGCCATAAACAGGACAGCAACTAAGATCATGAGTTTCAAAGGCAAGAGTTTTAGAGTATGATGGAGGAATACATGAAGATTTGAAAGACAAGTTTAAGTGAATTCATAGGGAAAGACATTATAGTCTTAATAACACTGAGATGGAATGCAAGAGGCTATGGAAAAGCCTTGAAACACCTATCAAAAAATAAAAATAATACCAAGACACCAAAGGTTTCGACCAACGTAAGGCTCATGGTCCCGATGAAAAGTGTTTTGGTCTGATAAATGGCTGATAAAATTCATCCCGAGTAACCGTAAAGTAATGAAGGTTAGATCCAACAAAGCTAGACCTCAATATGTATAACGTAGCAGGAGATATGGGAGGAATCTCTGTGGGAGAGGGACTTGGGAGCCGACATCGTCACCAACTTGTCACCAAAGTCCCACAATACCAGAATATTACAAAACACAAACTTTCTTCTTGCAAATGATACAACTGTATTAAAGTACGTGGATAAGGAAATATTCTACAACAGATCAACGCAAGAAGATACTTCTCAAATTAGGTTACCACAATAGAGAATGGAGAAGGCAAAAAAGATGTTACCAGAATTAAGAAAACTCAGTAAAGGAAACGTTTGGAGGCCTTAAATATGACCATCATGGAAGAGAATAGAGTGAGGGGTGACCTAATCAAAACCTTAAAATTTTCAAACCAGTTTGATGACGTAAACAGTAAACACCTCTTCGAAAGTCGCAGGGCTAAAACACCCACAGGCCACATAATTAGGCAAGAAACTTGTTAGAAAAAATGTAAAGAAAGATTCTTATACCATAGGAGTGGGGAAGGATGAAATAAGCTTGATTTTAAACTTATGAATGTGGACAGCATATAGAACGATGGGGCCCCACGAGTATAGAACTCCTTCCCCCTTACACGCCACACAGGTCATTACACACATATATACATACAGACACAGAAGAGGGTCGGAAAGGACAATACCACCAATATTATGATATGGCCAGGAGGGGAAGGCCAACGAGGCCACTACCAAGTTACCATAGCATCTCCACCACCACCATTAACACCGCCAATCCACACCACCAGCACCTCTAACAACCTCTCCTCCCTCCCCACCATAACAGATACACCCACACACCAGGAGGATATGTCAGGAGGACGTGTTTCACTATGCTGCCACCATTCCTCCCTAATCCACTAATGACTCACTGTGGAGTGGCAGGGAGACTTGAGGCTTGACAGAACGACAACTTTAAGAATCTATAATCTCACTAATAATCTGAAATGATCAACTCCTGGGCGTACTGTGTGGTCACCCATTTTTAATTACCTATTTGGACAATACGGGGGGGAGGGAGCTTTGTACGCTTGTACGGGTGCCATCTCTCAGAAAACTTTCTCTTCTATTACACAACGTTTTATACTACCCTATGCATTCACTGTCGTCTCAGTTCATTTCGTTTATCAAGAACAATGATCCTACGTAAATAGTTCTTTATACTTTTGTTTGCATATCCCCAAGCCTGCGTGTAGAAATACATCGCCTACTTGTATGTTTCTGTAACATTTGCAACAAGTAATGTAATTCCCATCTTCAAGGTTTATACTCACATATGTGCTCTACATGTACGCTTCAGTACTTCTACCTGTAAAGGTGTACACTACGTGTGTAACACGTCAACGTGTAAGGTACTGGGGTGGTACGTACAAGAACAATCAACCGTCACACAACACAACTTCGAAAGGACCCGATGGTCTCTGGTGGCCTGCACTCTTGTGTGTATATATACGACATGAAAAGACACTTCAGGAAAACGACGGCTGTTGGAATTCTCTCTCTCTCTCTCTCTCTCTCTCTCTCTCTCTCTCTCTCTCTCTCTCTCTCTCTCTCTCTCTCTCTCTCTCTCCCCAACACCAAGCACGGACGTTAAGGTCAATCTCAGTCATTCAGGCAGACTGGTCCAGGACAGGTAACTGGAGGCGGCCATGTGTAACGATCTCTGGCAGAGTTCAAAGCCATGTTCATTGTAACGAAGGCGAGCCGAGCCTTGACAAAGGGCAAGAATCCATACCCCGTTACGTGGTGCCCTTTGTTAACTCTTACTCACTTAATCCCATTGTTAGTGATTCATTCATTCTTTCTGGCAGTCTCTGATACCCACCCACACACACACCCACACCCACCCACACACCAACACCCACCCACACACACACATCCACACACCTCCACACACACCTCCACACACACACATCCACACACACAATGTATACCTTCCCTCACATGGTAGGTGGTAGGCAGTCACCGACCAGGGAGGTTCATTACCGCTGCCACTCGTCTGGGTAACGCTACGCGAAGTGACAACTGCGCAGCGAGCCAGAACTTCAGTGTCTGTCGACTGCCACTCCTTGTTTATTACATTTCTTACCTCTAATTTTCGCCGATTCCGTGAGAATACTTATCATCTTAAGAACGAGACACTATCTTTCAAACATTTGCACATATCTGGGGAATATACCTATTAGAGCGCAATTATCAAACGACTGTTTAAAACTTTAAGCAAAAAGCTACAACGGAGAACATCTACACATCAGCAGAACAAGAGAACAAAACTTTAAACGCTCCGAGGAAACAATCGGAACGCAATGAGGCAAAGCCTACCAGCAAAGAACACCTCTGAGTATACACGGAAAATGGAGAGACGCATGAACTCATCTATGTAAGTGCTATGCTCTTAAAATGGCCCCTGGGCTTAGTCCTAGCTGTAGGCCAACATGACACCGTCTAAGACACCAGCAAGGTGTGGTCTCTAAGGAGACATTACAGTCCGTAATACCCAACAAGATTAACCCGGGTCTTTAAATCATTCACGGCATAAACACGACTTTTTCACCATCCTGTCTCCAGCTGTAGTGATCGCTGGGGTGTTACCTTCCGCTTTACTAATCTCTTTCCTTCTCTTACATTACGTTTTTATGTACTAATACTGTCCTCCATCATATAACCTCGTCATATACCATCGGGTCTTCTTATCTGTCTTTCCAACGTACTGTACTCCAGCAGATACCCTGGTCATGAACTACTTTCCATACTCTCCAACATAAAACCCGTTTCATCAAGCCATTTTGGCCAAGACGAAAGTTCCCACCCAGAACGATAGAAATATACTGTTAAGACCCACACGATTAAGGAGTCGTTAATAATTATCTTTCTATTTATAATTTATCTATCTATCCATATATATATATATATATATATATATATATATATATATATATATATATATATATATATATATATATATAGATGTCGTGGAGAGTGAGGTTGTTGACAGCACCATGTTCTAAGCGGTCGGTTGGTCTGCCTGCTGTCGTTCTCTGGGGCACAACACACAACCCAGCAGTTAATCTATCACCTTCATTATACATCAATTATACCCTCCCTCATTATCCCCCCCCCACCCTCCTCTCCGACTCACGATGTGTATACAAGGCATATCCTAATGGAGGACTACCAGCACGTGGAAAGGCACAGGAAGGTAGATCATGAAGTATGAAGAGGAGAGGGAACGACCAGCAACCATACGACACCACAAGAAGACCTGGATAATATCAGGTCTTGAAAGTGACGACTCTCTCTCTCTCTCTCTCTCTCTCTCTCTCTCTCTCTCTCTCTCTCTCTCTCTCTCTCTCTCTCTCTCTCTCTCTCTCCAAGTGGCAAAGTAATGCATTGATTCAAGACCAATTAGCCGGCTGCTATTCACCGAGCGATGCGACACACACCGACGGATACTTATGAATGAGGGTCGTGTGCCCGGCTGGATATTAAGTTAATACCGGCGGAACCCAGATGGAATTTTAATCAGAACCCGATAAATTAAGACCTCAGTAACAGAACTGCTATTTTCCTCTTTCACGTGGCCTGGTCGGTGGTTCACATCAAGCCGTGTGTTACGATATAATTGGGATCATCGGTAATCTACTGAACATCGTTTGTTTTCATGTATGAAAGTAATTGGCTTAATTGATATTCTCCTGAACAAAGTGTATTTTCAAGTGTGAGAGTAATTGGCATAATTGGTAATCTGCTGAACACATTTGGCTCCCACATATGAATTTAACTGGCATAATTGGTAATCTGCTAAACACGGTTTGTTTTCATATATCCAAATATTTGACGCGACTGGTATTATAGTGAATAAAGTCGAGTATTTCCATTCCATAAAATTAATGGTATTATTGGTAATCTGCTGAACACAAGTTATTTCCACGTACGAAATCAGCTGGCGCAATTGGTAATTTGTTTGTAGAGCAACCTAAACACTGGGTGAACCATATGGTCAACTCGTTGGACACGAGATTCTGTACAGAGGGCATACTCTACTCAGGGCACGATATCAACAAGAACGTTAGAGCAGCAACGAAGAATAAATCTCGAAGACCATGAAGCCTCTCGCTCAAGCGACTCTTCAACTCAAACGAGTCTTTAATTCTATCAAGAATGTGCCAGACACGAGCCAGACGCCACCTTGGGATTGAAGTCAGTTTCCTAAGACAAGGAGTCAAAGACTCAATACGCATGTGAACCTGTAGAGGAGATCAGACTCTAATCACGTTAATGGAATGCAATAGAGGTTTTTAAAAGCCTTATTGTACGAAGCATAACAGCGGTGGTACAGCGGTAAAGCCGCTGCAACAGGGCAACAGCTTGGGCAGCAGCTACGGTCACTACTGCTTCGTCTTGAGGACGTAATGTGGCGTGCCCCATTCAATCCAAATCTTCCTTTTTAAAAGGTTTTTCTCTCCACAAAAAATTCAAATTTCTATCCATCATCGATTTTTTTTTCCACTTCTCTCTTCCTCCAACACTCAAACTCTCTCCCTTCACCCATGCGCTTAACTCGCATGTTACCCATCACTCGTCTGTCCCCACGCCTTTAAGAAATGGCACCATAAAGGCATTCCGGCAGTCCTGAGGCACCTCACCATGAGCCGTATATACACTGAAAATAGCCTCCCTTAACCCGCTCTTCGATTTCCTCATTCCCATACGACCCAGTCCCTCCCTCGCCCTGTGAAGCCGGCCTTCTTTGCACCACCCAATTGTTCCTGCCACATAATACCTATCCTTCAATATGCTCTATACCTACAAACTCTTGTCAAGTCTATTCGCAAGCCACACCCTTCCCTTCACACCTACCCAGCTATCCCCAGAGCACTCGTACCATCCATCCCTTTCTACTTAGACTTAAGTCCTATTCGTTTGAAGATTCTCTCCTCTCTCTCTCTCTCTCTCTCTCTCTCTCTCTCTCTCTCTCTCTCTCTCTCTCTCTCGTTCTGTCCACTTCCCATCCTATCCAGGTAACATCTCCCCTACCCTCTCCATTATTCCCCTCAGCTATGCATCTTCCAGCCAGGCTAAATGGCCAGGAAGAACAGGTATTTGTTCCACTCGTACACCGGGATTAGCAAAGGCGCTCTCTCATTTAAGCCCGAAATTGGGTGTGCATATTTAGTGTCCGGGGCTTATAGAGTTCTTGTTCTCCAGCAGACACGCCTTGAAGTCTTTAGCTCCCTCTCATTAATCTGTGTCTCTCCTTCCTCCCTCCCTCCCGCCCTCCCTCCTCCCTCTCTATTACAGGTCTATTACAGGCTCCCTCACTTATCACCCCTCCGTTTGAGTCTGAGCCCAGAAGAAGATCATAAAGATAACGATGAGAGATCTCATCGATGATGAAGGACAGATAACAATACCATGACACTCACTCGTAACTCTGACAATACGTGACACACCTTGGGTCAACCATGATACAAAATTTCAGTGTGGGTCAAAAGACTCTGGACAACAAAATCAGGCTTATGAAAACCCCGATACCAATGAAACAAAATAATAATAACAGTAACAATAATAACAACAATAACATTAATAATGATAAGTGATAAAATAATAATAATAATAAAATAATAATAGAATAATAATAATAATAGAATAATAATAATAATAATGAAAATAATGAAAATAATAATAATAATAATAATAATAATAATAATAATAATAATAATAATAATGCCATAAAAGAAAAAAAAACATTTGTTTGTTAGTCCTATTTTACCCTCTAACACCATGATTCAACCATGCCCTCTAACACCATGGTTCTACCATATCCTCCAACACCATTGCTCTACCATACTCACTAACACCATGGTTCTATCATAACCTCTATCCCCATGGTTCTAACATATCCTATAACACCATGGTTCTACCATACCCTCTGACACCATGGTCCTACCGTACCCTATAACACCATGGTTCTACCATACCCTCTAACACCATGGTCCTACCATATCCTATAACACCATGGTTCTACCATACCCTCTAACACCATGGTCCTACCATATCCTATAACACCATGGTTCTACCATACCCTCTAACACCATGGTTCTACCATGCCCTCTAACACCAAGGTCCTACCATATCCTCTAACACCATGGTCCTACCATATCTTAAAACACCATGGTTCTACCATACCCTCTAACACTATGGTTCTACCATAGCCTCTAACACTTTGGCTGTACTCCTTATCTGCATCCTACGGACCTCAATCGTGAGATTAGTGTATGGCAGACATACTACCTTTGTACAGCTGATATATGTACTACGTCATCTGTGTTCTCAGTAATGTACCAGAAAAACCTACGGAGCTCGTCAACCATATTCAACTACCTTACCACTTCGGTATGACCCCTTCAGAGGCAAGAAGGTTCGATCCCTTGAGCATCACGAGGGTGGTACGACCCATTGAAGTACCACACCAAGTAGGTACGACCATTTGAGCAACACGAAATACGACTCTTGACTACGATGATGGTAAGAGCCTTAAGGACGATAATATGACCCTTGGGTATGATGTCCATCCTCATCAAGGGTCGTATCGTTGTGCTCAAGGGTCGTATAGTTGTGTTCAAGAGGTTAACTCTGGCTGCTGCAGTGGGAAAGCTGATGTGACATCGGAAAAATTTTAGCAATAATTACGATATTTTTGCAAGGTTAATTCAACAGGAGGTCATCGCTCTGTGAGCAGCTCCTCTTAGTATTAACAAATGTCTCACCACGGGATGAGTGAGAATAGGAAGGAGACACGAAAAATGGTGAGTGGCGAGACGTAACTTCACTTGCATCTATTTCTTTAACTAACCCAGAACTCACCTCTGGCTTCTACTGGGCTACTGCAGCGTTGAGGAAGCCAGCCACAGTCCACTGGGCAGAACATTAGGTCGCAAAATGTAATCATGTTATGTGTGTCTATGAAGAGAAACTGCCGTACAAGTAAGCATTACGCACTCAGTGTCCTAACTGTCGTAGTAGCAGCGTGGGACGAAGGATTTTGGCGTATGTTGGATCCGTTTCTGTCATGTCGTAGGGATGGATGGTGTCCAAGCGTAGACGAAAAAAAGTGTTACTCGTAAATGTCTTGGGAGTGTTGTTTCAGCGAGCGAGCATCTGGTGGGGTGGCGTTTATGGCTAATATGAGATGAAGGGAGGATGTTTTGTGCTTGTTGGGTCATTATGGAGTGTGTATGTTTTGTTAGCATTGTGTTTGATGGAGGAGAGGGGAGATCTGTGACTGTAGGCTGCAAGAGTATGAAGCAGGACAAGCTCTTTATTTTGGGGGCTGATGATTAGCTAAGGAGCGGTATGAATGGCGAGGGTCAAGTGCTGTTACAAGAAGTAAGTGGCAAGCATGATGAGGTGCGACTGTATTTGAGGAGATCTTTGTTACACTGTGTATGTGTTAAGTGTTTGTGGTTGCCCGGCAGGTAATGACTGTGCTATTTTCCATATGATTTGTAGCTTTGCCGTAAACAGTTGCCTAAAATTAGATCTAGGTGTCTAATGTGTTGCACGTTCGTTGTTGTCACTGTAGTGTCAGGTTGCTGTGGTGTAATTGTAAGGTCGTTTGAATAAAGTCTGCAAGGGGTAATGGGAAGTTATGTAAGAAAAGACCGAAAAGGGTTGGAGAAAGGACTGTCGCTTGAGGAACTCGATTGGAGAGCTGAAGGGTTTTATAGATAAAGCCTTTGTGAATGACTCTAGCTTGGTGGCCAACTATAAGATTGGCCAACCAATTCTGTCAGTGTTGTGGAAGATGAACCTGAGTATATTTTGCGTGAGGAGGTGCAGAGAAATGACGTTAAATATTTTGTTGATGTCTATTGTCACTGATACCGTGCGGGAAGAGGGTTGTGTTTGGTTGACATCATCTAGGTTATTGTGTGTAAGGCATGTATGTTGTAAGGTAATGGGGTGATGGCATCTAAAGTCATGTTGTGTGGATGAGGGTGGGATATTCTGCTTTGTTCTTTTATGGATCAGTTTTTTACAGAATCTAGACGGTGAGGACTAGAGTGAACAGGATAGTTAGAGTACGAAGGAGCTGGTTGATTTGGAAGCTTTTAGGCCTGGTAATAAATGAACAAGTTTCCAAATATCAGGGATTTTACTGTGTAATCAAGAGTGGATGAAGATGTTCATAAGAGCCTTGATTGCAACTAGGCCAAAGTGTTTTATGTGAACGTTTGCTACATACATCTATACTTACCCCAGGACAAATTTCTCTGAAAGATTCCTAATGTTACCCGCAACCTTTCTATAAGCTCCTTGTACCATGGTGTCTAAAATTTAGGAATACTGGCCTATGTGCCAAGAGGTTTTACAAATCTAGAAAAAAAAATCACCGAAGGACTTATCAACGAATACCACTGAGTGATAAATTTTACAGAAGGATGAGTATTTTACTACGTAGATGTCAATGGACGTTAGATCAAACAGATAAAAGTAAAAAAAGGAATATAAATAAATTTAAGATTTGACATATAAGAGTTACCAGGGAAGATATCAATGGGTGTAAGATCTAAATGATAAAAGATAAATACGAAGACGCCACTAACGTCCTTAACCTACGGCCAAACTCAAGGGTCTACTTGTAACGCTTTCATTCCTACAATCTCCTAAGTACGAGGGAGATAAGTAGTGATACGTGATGCCAGGCAGTTCCTGGTTTATTACCTCCAAACTTAACATGTATAAGAACAATGGCAGTTCTTACTACTTCAGAAATACTCCAGCGTCAGAGGAGTGGCATGCCAGCGGTACGAGGCCTAGTCACTGCCTAGGTTGGCATAATGTCACCCAACTTTCACACTGAGCTGTTGTTGCTGCTGCTGCTCTCCTGACGCTGGTCAACCATTTTATCGCGACGTTACGACGCTTGAACATGACGGTACGACCCTTGGGTATGATAGCCTGCTCTCTGATCCGACCCTTAATTTAAAGGTCAGGTCAAAAGCCAGGCCATCATACCCAAGGGTCGTCTCGTCCTGCTCAAGAGGTTAAAGGTATATTATTCTTCTCTTTCGCCAAGTTATCTTGATTTCTTCTGCCCGGTTTCTGTGCTGAAACTAAGCCCTGGCTTCGATCACGGCTCCGCATTGTGACTGGAGACACTTCAGTATCGAAAGAATAAACGAGTTTCACGTTGCAAGAGACCACATCAATTTACACAATTCTATGTCTTGTACACAAACATTAAGATCATAATATTATATTCTTCCGCCATATTACCCTGCATCTCTCAAGTTGACAGTGCTGAAGTAGCCATCAAAATATTCAGCAAGAATTGAAGATTTTTCCTTTTTTCCTACACCGGTGAAATCAAAGGTCATGTGACCTTTGCAGAGTCTCGTTTCAATAAAAGTATAGACTTAATGACACCGTAGATTATCTTAATGGCTATCGTGTCCTTGCATTTACTACTCTGATACCATAATTTGTTTCTCGTGCTGTATTGATCACCTGGCGAGTCTACGAAACGCTCCGGCGAGTGTGTGTGTGTGTGTGTGTGTGTGTGTGTGTGTGTGTGTGTGTGTGTGTGTGTGTGTGTGTTTGTTTGGGAAGACCTTCGTACAGTCATCTTTAAAGTCTTTAACTTTCTGAGACCATTAACTTGATTTCCGCCTCTATATATGGCGGCAGGAAATATCCGGCTTACGTAACTCAAACTTTAGGAAGGAAGACATGACAAAAATGAGGGGCCCCCTGAAAAAAAAAAAGGGGTAGGGAAGGGAAGGGATGGGGGGAGGAGGGTGGAGGGTGGATGAAGGAAATCAAGCTGGGATCACTAGAGGCAAAAGGAAGTGATCGTAATTACCTAAAGATCCAATTAGTTTGTGTGTGATGTAATTATAGCGTTTTGTAATTGCCTATTTGTACAGTACGGGGAGGACGGTCTACACTCGTGGGGGCCCCATCTCTATCTTTTTTAATATCTTTTTTACCTATGACGAGATTTTCCCATCAAGTGTGTGTGTGTGTGTGTGTGTGTGTGTGTGTGTGTGTGTGTGTGTGTGTGTGTGTGTGGTAACGTAGGTTACTTAAGTCTGTTCGGTCCCACCATAAGATAAGCCCACGACCGGTGGACAGTGTGTAAAGATGCATAACGATCCATAGTTCGGCTATCACACGGATGGGTAATCCACCAAGATAAAAAATATCCACCTTGAAGGAGGCTCATCCATGGGGAAATGCCTCAGGACATGATGGAAGCTGCTCACGAAGGAGGAGGAGGAGACTTCGAGGGAGAACTTCTTAACGAGAGGAACTCCACAGTGTCCTGGGCAGCGGCGGCAGTAGCTCCTCACACACTCAGCCAGATAGCAAGCCAGTCAACCAGGTAACCACGCACTCAGCCAGCTAGGTTAGCCACCCAGCTAACACACAGCCTGCCAGCTAACCACACAGTCAGCCAGAAAGCTAGCCAGTTAACCACCCAACCAGCCAACAAGCTAGCCAGTTAACCACCCAACCAGCCAGCAAGCTAGCTAGTTAACCACCCAACCAGCCAGCAAGCTAACAACCCAGCCAGATGGCCAGCTTGGCGGGTAGGTGGTGTCCGATGATCTCTTCTCTGAGCAGCTGAACTTCCTCTAGCTACATTCTTTTTTGCCCTCCATTCTTCGCTTTCTTCCCTCTAGCTATTCTACTTTGTTTCCTCTTTCCCTGATTCTTTCCCTCTCTCCTTCTCTGTCTGCCCTCTTGTAATTCCCCTTCGTTTCTCCTCTTTCCTGTTCTTCCCCAGGCTTATCAACACTCCATTAAATTCCACTCCATCATAAGGTAATGCTCGGTCCCTTACCTCCCCATCCCATCCCCTTGTCTGTAAACCTTCCCCTTCGTGTCCGTCTCAGTTACTCACTCGTAATCCTCCGTGTTCACTTGCTTTCTCTCGCTCTGAATAAACTTCCTGTCTCTTTATCCACTTACCCCAGTTATCTGACCTCCTGACTCAACCTTTTCTTCTTAAAGCGGTCATGTTTCTCTTTAGTACTTCCATTACGATCTTGTGTCAGCTACGATGGCGTATGTCTAAATTTCCACAATGTTCCAGCTTCTTTCGCTTTCCTTCTATCTTTCATCTTCTTAATTCATTCTCTTGTAGCTTCCCTACCTCCTTCCTTCCCTCAAACCGCGTCCGTGTCACCATCTTCGTGTCCGACGTGACCATAAAGTTCACTGAGATGCTCCACACACACACATTCCCCTCCCCTCCTGCCTACTTCTTAAACTCCACCCCCCCCCCTCTCACACTCAACCTGCGGTAGGTAAAGCAACGCCAAAAGCGTCTTGGTTCCAAAATTATGGGAAAGACAGATAACAGAAGACCTGATGGTCTATGGCAAGGTTATTTGCTGGAGGCCAGTACATGGGAAAGCCAGATAACCCAGTTATCCGCCAGATGACATTACTAGTATAATACATTCCTTATCTCTATACGGAGAAATATGCCAGTAATATAGAATAATCCTCCTAATCCATCACAACAGACGGAAACAAGATAGTAAAGAAGGAAGCTCTTCAACCCATCACTCTTAACACCCTATCTCTGCAGACCCCTCCTCTTCTGCTCAATCTCTAACATTCCCCTCTCAACACGTCTTAACTCCCCAACTCTACCCGGTATCTCCCTCAGCTCCCCTTCCTAAAGACTCTGCTCCATAATCTCACATATAATCCCAGCATGAGAACTATCCTCTGCTCTCTCCGACACACACACACACACACACACACACACACACACACACACACAGTCTAATACGCTTTTAATTTGAAAGAAAACTTAATTTCATGGGTGACTTACAAAATGGGGTGTTAACAAAACTTTTAAGCTAGTTAATGGTTTTATTCTCAGCAAAAACCTTGAGAATTTATAACTCACTATATATATATATATATATATATATATATATATATATATATATATATATATATATATATATATATATATATATTATCCCTGGGGATAGGGGAGAAAGAATACTTCCCACGTATTCCCTGCGTGTCGTAGAAGGCGACTAAAAGGGAAGAGAGCGGGGGGCTGGAAATCCTCCCCTCTCAATTTTTTTTTTTAATTTTCCAAAAGAAGGAACAGAGAAGGGGGCCAGGTGAGGATATTCCCTCAATGGCCCAGTTCTCTGTTCTTAACGCTACCTCGCTAACGCGGGAAATGGCGAATAGTTTGAAAAAAAAAAAAAAAAAAAAATATATATATATATATATATATATATATATGTATATATATATATATATATAGATAGATAGATAGATAGATAGATAGGTAGATAGATAGATATAGATAATTGATCGCCCACTTACATCTGAGTGGTTGGCGTCCATAACGCGCACAAAAATGGTATCGGTTCGAATCCTGCTGTCAGGAAGATGCTGTATATATATATATATATATATATATATATATATATATATATATATATATATATATATATATATATATATATATATATATATTTTTTTTTTTTTTTTTTCGCTGTCTCCCGCGTTTGCGAGGTAGCGCAAGGAAACAGACGAAAGAAATGGCCCAACCCATCCCCATACACATGTATATACATACACGTCCACACACGCAAATATACATACCTACACAGCTTTCCATGGTTTACCCCAGACGCTTCACATGCCCTGATTCAATCCACTGACAGCACGTCAACCCCGGTATACCACATCGATCCAATTCACTCTATTCCTTGCCCTCCTTTCACCCTCCTGCATGTTCAGGCCCCGATCACACAAAATCTATTTTACTCCATCTTTCCAACTCCAATTTGGTCTCCCTCTTCTCCTCGTTCCCTCCACCTCCGACACATATATCCTCTTGGTCAATCTTTCCTCACTCATTCTCTCCATGTGCCCAAACCATTTCAAAGCACCCTCTTCTGCTCTCTCAACCACGCTCTTTTTATTTCCACACATCTCTCTTACCCTTACGTTACTTACTCGATCAAACCACCTCACACCACACATTGTCCTCAAACATCTCATTTCCAGCACATCCATCCTCCTGCGCACAACTCTATCCATAGCCCACGCCTCGCAACCAAACAACATTGTTGGAACCACTATTCCTTCAAACATACCCATTTTTGCTTTCCGAGATAATGTTCTCGACTTCAACACATTCTTCAAGGCTCCCAGGATTGTCGCCCCCTAGCCCACCCTATGATCCACTTCCGCTTCCATGGTTCCATCCGCTGCCAGATCCACTCCCAGATATCTAAAACACTTTACTTCCTCCAGTTTTTCTCCATTCAAACTTACCTCCCAATTGACTTGACCCTCAACCCTACTGTACCTAATTACCTTGCTCTTATTCACATTTACTCTTAACTTTCTTCTTTCACACACTTTACCAAACTCAGTCACCAGCTTCTGCAGTTTCTCACATGAATCAGCCACCAGCGCTGTATCATCAGCGAACAACAACTGACTCACTTCCCAAGCTCTCTCATCCCCAACAGACTTCATACTTGCCCCTCTTTCCAAAACTCTTGCATTCACTTCCCTAACAACCCCATCCATAAACAAATTAAACAACCATGGAGACATCACACACCCCTGCCGCAAACCTACATTCACTGAGAACCAATCACTTTCCTCTCTTCCTACACGTACACATGCCTTACATCCTCGATAAAAACTTTTCACTGCTTCTAGCAACTTGCCTCCCACACCATATATTCTTAATACCTTCCACAGAGCATCTCTATCAACTCTATCATATGCCTTCTCCAGATACATAAATGCTACATACATATCCATTTGCTTTTCTAAGTATTTCTCACATACATTCTTCAAAGCAAACACCTGATCCACACATCCTCTACCACTTCTGAAACCACACTGCTCTTCCCCAATCTGATGCTCTGTACATGCCTTCACCCTCTCAATCAATACCCACTCATATAATTTACCAGGAATACTCAACAAACTTATACCTCTGTAATTTGAGCACTCACTCTTATCCCCTTTGCCTTTGTACAATGGCACTATGCACGCATTCCGCCAATCCTCAGGCACCTCACCATGAGTCATACATACATTAAATAACCTTACCAACCAGTCAATAATACAGTCACCCCCTTTTTTAATAAATTCCACTGCAATACCATCCAAACCTGCTGCCTTGCCAGCTTTCATCTTCCGCAAAGCTTTTACTACCTCTTCTCTGTTTACCAAATCATTTTCCCTAACCCTCTCACTTTGCACACCACCTTGACCAAAACACACTATATCTGCCACACTATCATCAAACACATTCAACAAACCTTCAAAATACTCACTCCATCTCCTTCTCACATCACCACTACTTGTTATCACCTCCCCATTTGCGCCCTTCACTGAAGTTCCCATTTGCTCCCTTGTCTTACGCACTTTATTTACCTCCTTCCAGAACATCTCTTTATTCTCCCTAAAATTTAATGATACTCTCTCACCCCAACTCTCATTTGCCCTCTTTTTCACCTCTTGCACCTTTCTCTTGACCTCCTGTCTCTATCTTTTATACATCTCCCACTCAATTGCTTTTTTTCCCTGCAAAAATCGTCCAAATGCCTCTCTCTTCTCTCTCACTAATAATCTTACTTCTTCATCCCACCA
Organism: Panulirus ornatus; assembly: GCF_036320965.1. NCBI lineage: Eukaryota > Metazoa > Arthropoda > Malacostraca > Decapoda > Palinuridae > Panulirus > Panulirus ornatus. The sequence goes on along the minus strand of NC_092231.1, from coordinate 25,302,295 downwards.
CTCACTACCCTTTCTAATCAACCCACCTCCCACTCTTCTCATGCCACAAGCATCTTTTGCGCAATCCATCACTGATTCCCTAAATACATCCCATTCCTCCTCCACTCCCCTTACTTCCATTGTTCTCACCTTTTTCCATTCTGTACTCAGAATGGAAATATATATATATATATATATATATATATATATGCCTCTCCTGCCTTAGCGATGTAGCCTCTGAAACAAACGAACAAGGGTCTCACCTGCACATACCCACCCACTAGCCGTTGTGTATAATATAATGGAATGAGCGCCTACGACCCACAGCCACACCCCATAGACATTTCAACCATGACCGCTTCATGTGCCCTGCATCAGACCATCGACAGCACAAAGCACCCCATATATCACACTGATTCAGTTCACTTTATTTCTTGCACGCCTCTCACCCACCTCAATATTCAACCCCGACACTCAAGTTTTACTTAAAACTGGATATATATATATATATATATATATATATATATATATATATATATATATATATATATATATATATATATATACGACCATCGTTTTCCGTGTAGTGCGGCAGCATCAGGAGCAGACATGGAATGGTTTCATTTGCTCACATCCACTCTCTTAACTCACGTGTATAATGTTGTGTGTGTGTGTGTGTGTGTGTGTGTGTGTGTGTGTCTAACTTTTGCTCTGTGTTTCCATGTTCCCAGTTAAGGCACACATACGGGTATGAACTGCATTTAGATGAAAGTTTATCTATACCGATAATTCATGAAGATGACATCGCTGTACTGCAATCGTTACAAGACTGCTCTTGATCACGACGGTACGACTCTTGAGCACGATGGTACGACTCTTGGGCACGATGGTACGACTCTTGATCACGACAGTACGACTCTTGAGCACGACGGTACGACTCTTGAAGCACGATGGTATGACTCTTGGGCACGATGGTACGACTCTTGAGCACGATGGTACGACTCTTGGGCACGACGGTACGACTCTTGAGCACGACGGTACGACTCTTGAAGCACGATGGTACGACTCTTGAGCACGACGGTACGACTCTTGAAGCACGATGGTACGACTCTTGGGCACGATGGTACGACTCTTGGGCACGACGGTACGACTCTTGGGCACGACGATACGACTCTTGAGCACGACGGTACGACTCTTGGGCACGACGGTACGACTCTTGGGCACGATGGTACAACTCTTGAGCACGATGGTACGACTCTTGAGCACGACGGTACGACTCTTGAGCACGACGGTACGACTCTTGAGCACGACGTTACGACTCTTGAGCACGATGGTACGACTCTTGAGCACGACGGTACGACTCTTGAGCACGACGGTACGACTCTTGAGCACTATGGTACAACTCTTGGGCACGAGGGTACGACTCTGAAGTACAATGGTACGACCCTTGGGTATGGTGGCCGGGCCTTTAATTTATACCTTAACAATCTGGTCAAAGGCAAAGCCATCACAACCAAACCTCGTACTCAAGGATCGTAGCGTCGTGCTCAAGGATCGTACCGCCGTGCTTAAAGCTCGTATCGTCGTACAGGATGCGTTAATAATATCCTTTATCTCTAATACGAATCCATGTCATTGTGAGTAATTGCATGAAAGTTAATCATGTGTCGCATAATACAGGCTGTAGCAGCATTCATGGAATATCATTAGGAATTCCTCAAATATCCAAAATCGTGTCATTATCGACGGGTGAAGCTGAGAATCAAACCATTCACAGATGCACTACGGCAAATGGTTCTTGCATATAACTGACTTAATGACGACGAATCTTCAATAGTATTCTAGATATTCTTAGAAATATCCGGGTCACAGAGGAGTGAGGTCAACTTTCAGTTTTATAAATGTTCATAAAAGGTAAATAAATTCCGTTCTGGCTTAAAATCAGCTAAATTTTCACGAGATGGTATGGGATATAGAAGACACACACACACACACACACACACACACACACACACACTACAGCTACATTCTAATCATAACACACCCCCAGAACACCTTTTATGGGGCTCCTGTTGGCTTCCATGCTACGCCCCACGCATGAGCAGGAACTGTTGGGCTCCTTTGCAACGAGGTCCTCACCTTGAGTGAACTCCTTTCAGTCCCCTGACGATGATACAGCCTCGCCCAAGGTGATGCTAAGCGGTGTAGTCACCTCCAGGCTGAGTCTGGGAGACACTTGTCTATATTTCTATTTCTTCATCTATAGTTCCCCCAGGACCTATTTCCAGAGCCTCCTGCTACCCAAGGCTGCGCTACTTTCAAGTAACTGAAGTATGTTGAAGCCTTTAGAGCTTCTCCAAAGGCGACTTTTCACTCGCGGGGTAACCTAACGCAGGTATATAACCTGCCTCAGGTTACACCGTGTGTGTGTATATATATATATATATATATATATATATATATATATATATATATATATATATATATATATATAAAGAAGTTAACTATAAATTCGAACGTCATCCTTCTCTCATACAACGACGAAAAAGTTGCAGGTTACGCTACAAATTTCAACACAGTTTGTGTGGTAAACATTGCTTCTAAAATACAGGAACAAAACCTGCAATCCACGGCAATCACCCTAACTTATTTCAAAGGATATCGATCATAAAGCCTGGTAACACGTACAGACGTAAGAAGAAACTTGAATTTGTACATCCTTTTATTACACTTGATAGTACCAGAGAAACAAGACGTATGGGAGAAAAAAAAAAGTCGAATATAATTCCTGAATGTATCCTATGGAGGGAACTCAAGATGGATAATGCTATACAAAGGTAGCGCGCAAGGCACCTCGCATAGAGGTGGCAAGCCCTACCATGCACTTCTCCACCCTCGCCTCTGTTTCCCTCTCACTCGAATTCTCTCATCGGCCAAGCCTCCCAGACTGTCGTAAAGAGAAGCGTGTCTTCGATATCTAATACAGCTCGCCCAACAAAGGCACGAAATATCTTCCTCGAACTTGGTTCTCTCTGTGAACTTCTCGGGAATAGTGGATTTATAGCCCCACTTACCGCTGAGAGCGGCGACGCGACGACCCTTGGGCACGACGAGGGGACGACCCCTGAGCAGGACGGCGGTACGACCCTTGGCTATGATAGCCTAGCCTTTGTCCAGACCCTTAATGACTGTGCTAAAGTTACACCGTAGTGCTCGAGGATCGTCCTGTCGTCCTCTCGGGTCGTACAGTCGTGCTCATGTGTCGTATCGTCGTGCTCACGGGTCGTACCGTCGTGCTCACGGGTCGTACCGTCGTGCTTATGTGTCGTACCGTCGTGCTCACGGGTCGTACCGTCGTTCTCGTGGGTCGTACCGTCGTTCTCGTGGGTCGTACCGTCGTGCTCACAGGTCGTACCGTTGCGCTCACAGGTCGAACCGTCGTGCTTATGTGTCGTACTCATGCTCAAGGGTCGTACCGTCGTGCTCATGGGTCGTACCGTCGTGCTCATGGGTCGTACCGTCGTGCTCATGGGTCGTACCGTCGTGCTCATGGGTCGCACCACACTCAAGGGATGACGAAAGCAAACGTATTCAAGGTACAAAAAATTGTCGTGACGGAAAAATATAGATCTACATCCCACGGACGCTGGATGAGGGTAACAGCAAACCATAAAGTACCACGAGTGAGGACAAGGGCAAGCGAGGACTACACAAAGTGCAGAAATTACAGTGGGATACATGAGAAAATTAAAATGACTGCCGAATGACGTAACTTCCCCCTGGTGCTGGATGGAGATATTTACAAGATAAGGACACAAGAGCTTTAATAATGTCAGACAGTAGTAGCATTCTTAAGGAGGAAAGCACGACAATCTGATGTAGGTCAACTGTTTCCCTAATGATCAGCCGAGTCTTTCCTATAGCAGCTGTTTCTCCATTGATGAGTACTTCCTGTACCAGCTGTCTCGTCACAGATCACAGCTGATTCCTTCCTACATCAGCTGTTTCTTCATATATCAGCTGATTCCTTCCTAACCCAGCTTTTTCTTTAACAGAACACAGTTGATTCCCCACACACCAAAGGATTCCTCCGAACTACGTAAAATAACCCCCATGGCAGCGCGGTGGCAGACATCACCATCCTCACCAACAACACAGGCTACCAACTTCACCACCAACACGCACCACGCCACGACCACCATCAAACACCCGTCTGTAGCGCTTCATATACCAGGGTCATCCAGGCTACCAACGACAACATCTACAGCCCCAGCGCAGACCATGTTGTACACCACACCATTAGACCGACCCTACCACAGGAGAGAGGGAGAGAGAGAGAGAGAGAGAGAGAGAGAGAGAGAGAGAGAGAGAGAGAGAGAGAGAGAGAGAGAGAAATGTGCCTCATGTACAATCTAGCCACAATCTCGCACCATTACCCTAATTACCCTAATTCGCCGCTAACATGGTGTTAATTAATCACGATGCCTCCAGTGTAGTGTGGTGGCGGTGGTCGAGATCAGCCTGCCAGCAACTACTACCACTACCACACCACATTAGCAGCAGCGCACCCCTGCCACAACCAGGCCAAGAGTAATGAGGGCGTGTGGTGGTGGTATGGGAAGCAGCTCCCGACCCATAACACCAGCACTACCACCACCAACCGTCCAGGCTACACCACACTTTCCCTGAAGTTATAATGAGTAGCGCATCAATTAAGTAGCGGAGGAACGGGTGGTGTAGGCTGTGCTGCTGCAGCAGCAGGAGGAACAGCGGTGGTGGTGGTGATGTAAGTCATAGAGGGAGGGAGGGAAAGGAGGACAGGACTGGGGGGAGAGCTGGGCTGGTGGCAGCGGGCCACGGGGAGACGCAACACGTATGACTTGTTGCACCGCTACTGTTGCGTCCGCCGCCGCCCCAGGCAGCTGCTAGTGGTGGTGCGGTAGCAACAAGTCCCCCCTGCTCTAGGCTGGCACGCGACCAGCCAGGCAGCAGCCCTATCCTCCCCCCCGCTCACCACACGACCCGCAACACTGACGACACCTTGACCCCCCACCCACTTGCCTCGCTGGCAGATAAATGGTGGTAGTGACAGATAGTGAAGGGGGGGTCAGGGGTGCGTCATGTTCGTAGACGGGATACGTTCTACGATTTTTGGGGGAGTGCTTCCTACCAAAAAACGTTACAGATTTTATTCTTATTTTCTTTGGAAAATAAGATTTTTTTTTAGGGGGGGGGGGTCGTGTTCTCAATTATAATCAATTATTCGTTATCTGTTTTTTATATATGTGCGTTATTTATCCATCCTTTTATCCGATTTGTGTGTACGAGGAGGCAGGTCGACACTCGTGATAATCACTTCCTCCTGGTTCAGCTTGTCCTGTGAGCCCATAACTGGCCATGAAAGACTTCCTCACGACCCCCCCTCCCTACACTTCCTCACGACCCTCCCTACACTTCCTCACGACCCTCCCTCCATACACTTCCTCACGCCCCTCCCTACACTTCCTCACGACCCTCCCTCCCTACACTTCCTCACGCCCCTCCCTACACTTCCTCACGACCCTCCCTCCCTACACTTCCTCACGCCCCTCCCTACACTTCCTCACGACCCTCCCTCCATACACTTCCTCACGCCCCTCCCTACACTTCCTCACGACCCTCCCTCCCTACACTTCCTCACGCCCCTCCCTACACTTCCTCACGACCCTCCCTCCCTACACTTCCTCACGCCCCTCCCTACACTTCCTCACGACCCTCCCTCCCTACACTTCCTCACGTCCCTCCCTTCCTACACTTCCTCATGACCCTCCCTCCCTACACTTCCTCACGCCCCTCCCTACACTTCCTCACGACCCTCCCTCCCTACACTTCCTCACGACCCTCCCTCCCTACACTTCCTCACGACCCTCCCTCCCTACACTTCCTCACGACCCTCCCTCCCTACACTTCCTCATGACCCTCCCTCCCTACACTTCCTCACAATCCTCCCTCCCTACACTTCCTCACGACCCTCCCTCCCTACACTTCCTCACGACCCTCCCTCCCTACACTTCCTCACGACCCTCCCTCCCTACAAGTCCTCACGACCCTCCCTCCCTACACGTCCTCACGACCCTCCCTCCACTTCCAACAGAATCCTATTGTTCTAAGCTCTTTCTCAACTATCATATGTTAACTTCGGCATGTTTACCCTTACTCTTCTCTCTTCCAGTGTGTTCAGATTGAGGGTTTTCCTCTGATATTTCTAACTCATTTGGACCACTAAGATCTGGTGCCATTCTAGTTATTTTCGTCTGGACCCCTTCCCAGCACGTCCATGCGGTTCATCAGGTGTGACGATCAGATTTTACAGGGATAAACCAGCTTTAGGAGAATGTATCCCGTGTGTGTGTGTGTGTGTGTGTGTGTGTGTGTGTGTGTGTGTGTGTGTGTGTGTGTGTGTGTGTGTGTAATACTTATAAACATACTTACTGGTTTGCAGATGAACACAATCAGGCGACAACTTACCTGCAAAGAAAAAACAATATTATATAATGAAAATACAATCGTGTTAAGTAATCATGTACATAATCATACAGCTGCAGTGTTGCCAAAGGTCTATACAATAGCCTGGAAAATACAACATAGTAAGTAACTGAGTAACAAGAACAAAAGACAGAGGTGCTTAAAGGAAAATGGAAGCATAAATGAGAACATCATTGCACAAAAAGTTCACCAGAGAAATGAAGAGGGAGAAGAACAGGAACGAACAGTACACAACAGGAAGTTAACAGTTCACACGACGAAACAACAGGGCATAAGATGGCACAACAGTCCACAAGGCCTTGGTGAATGAGAAGTGTCAAGTTGTGTGAAGAATACAAGAAGCAAACACCTCGTACAGATGTTGTCAACATACGCGTTAACACTGCCACTTCCTCAAGATGAAAACAATAGTGACAAAGAGATGAACACAAACTGATCATTCTGAAAATAATCAGCAGCTTCCTGGAATCATACAGAGATTACATATGATATGTTATTATATGATATGTTATCATATGGAATTCCTACCCTCCAGTTTTACTTTTATAAAAGAAGGAACAGAGAAGGGGTCCAAGGGAGGATTTCCCCTTTAACCCAGGAAAAGGCGAATGTGTATGAAATGAAAAATGAAATGTTACATTACTGTCAAATATTTTCATTCCTTCGTAATCTTTACTTCTAAAAGTTCACTATATATAAAAATCCTCACAGTACCTAGTTCTCCATTATCAAAACTGACATTAAAATGGTACTTCTCCCCTCTATCATACCTTGAGTCCCTGTCTCGTGTCTATCCTCTTTATTTACCCTCTATACACAGAACTAATCAAGCAAAGCAACTCTGAATGCTACCTTTGCTTCGGCCACCACGAGATCATCATCAGCATACAGCAACGGGCAGCAGACTCGATTCTCCGCCAACATGGTTAAGCCTATCATCATCCTCATCCTCCACATCCAACCACATTATCATCCTCATCCTCCACATCCAACCACATTATCATCACCATCCTCCACATCCAACCACATTATCATCCCCATCCTCCATATCCAACGACATTATCATCCTCATCCTCGACATCCAACGACATTATCATCACCATCCTCCACATCCACCCACATTATCATCCTCATCCTCCACATCCAACGACATTATCATCACCATCCTCCACATCCAACCACATTATCATCCTCATCCTCCACATCCAACCACATTATCATCACCATCCTCCACATCCAACCACATTATCATCCTCATCCTCCACATCCAACGCAATCATCATCCTCATCCTCCACATCCAATCTCATTCCCATACCCCACAATCACCTCCTGCAGTCCCTACTACTTTACTATCCTCTACCAATACATTGAGACATCTCCTTTTCACGGACATCACGTACTTCAACATCACCCTCCCACTCCCCCTACAATCATCCTATCCTACCTACCTCTTGTACCACCCCAACCACAAAGACATCCTCCTTAACCACTGGAACGTGACATATACCCGTCTTGGTCACCTACTTCTTTCAAACTATTCCTAGCTACACACACACACACACACACACACACACACACACATACAAACCTCTTGCTCTCACACTCTCTTTCCCACTTGGTGTAGGCACTCGCCACCATTATCAACTGCCCTTAAAAAAAAAAAAGTCGACCGTCTTCAAAGTTAATTCCTATCTACGACAACCATGATATCAAATTAGACTTTTTTCCGCTTAAGGCGATGAGAATCTCAGAGCTCCATTAACGCCTCAGCTTTGGCACTTTCTCCACAACGTGACTACCACTTACACCTGGTACAACCGTCTACCCTTAAATGGTTTAGGAATTCTGATTATTGATAATAATAATACTAATAATAATAATAATAATAATAATAATAATAATAATAATAATAATAATAATAATAATAATAATAATAAGAAGAAGAAGAAGAAGAAGAAGAAGAAGAAGAACAAGAAGAAGAAGAAGAACAAGAAGAAGAAGAAGAACAACAACAACAACAACAAGAACAAGAAGAACAAGAAGAAGAAGAACAAGAAGAACAAGAACAAGAAGAAGAAAAAGAGAAATCATGTAATAATAATAATAATAATAATAATAATAATAATAATAATAATAATGGTAATGATAATAATAACAATAATCCTTGGATCTGCCTTACGAAATAAACTGAGAAATTTCTTTTTCGTCAGCCAGACCATCAACTCTGGCTCCCCATCCTACGAACGAGAGAGCAATCAATACCATTAGCCCTGTCATCTGCTACGAGACGACCTACCCATGCCGGCCATACATGTTCTCTCTGGACACACATATTGAACAGCCATTTCACTTCAACTCTTCGTCAACCACCTCACCACACTTTTTTTTCTTTTTTGGCAAATGATAACTGTCACTCTCCTCTCCTCTTTCGTCGTGTTTTCAAGAGCTACATATTCGTTCTGTACCCTCAGGGTTACCGTTGTATCATTATTCATGTTTCTTGTAACTTTCTTACATTTCCTCAGTTACTACAAAATTCTCTTCCACTCACACAACGGACTTGCTCTTCATATTCAAAACACAGACCAAACTCCTTTTTTTGAACATATTTGCCTTTTGTTTCTACACAGATTTTTCATTTTACGTTTCGTAAAGTCTCCTTCTGCCTTTGCCCATTAGTATTCACGGCCAGTCTTACCTTTTATCCAAGAGTTACTGGTTTTTGCTTCCAATCATCACCGTTGTGGGGAACAGTCAACTTTTCATTTAAAAAGTCTTATAAATCAAATGCTTAACAACGTACGTGAAAACGTAATACAAGCTGTCCTACATGTTATCGCCTTCTACCACCATTGACGTTACTAACACTCGACGCTACTATAGCAAGGTCTCAACCCTCTAGTTAGGTCTCAACCATTTTCTTAGGTCTCAACCGCACAGTTAGGTCTCAACCGTCTAGTAAGGTCTCAATTGCCTAGTTAGTCTCGACCATTTAGTTCCTCACTCAACTTCTCTTTTGAAAGACCAACTTCACACTTTCATTGATCAGCTTCTCATTTCTTACCCTCCTTGCTTTCTTAATCGTCCTTCTCATTTCCGGCCAGACAGAGAGACGAGGGAATAATAAAATACTTTAGATCCTTCATATCATTAGTATGCAGTCTGATAAACCAATAATGAAAACGATATCTCTTTCTATTAAGTACGTTACCGATCATCACTAACCGTACATATCTCATCTTTATCTTCTGTGCATCTTTATCGTATCTATATATCTCATGCAATCCCTATGATGGTATCAGGCACACACAGCACTCGTCCACGCACACGTCCTATCTATACTTCCATTACCTTCTTCCTCTCCAGGAACTCCATCTTCTTCTGGGGGTCACATCTTCCCTTGAGACACTATCTTTTTTGAGATCCCATCTTCCAGGATCTTACCTTCTCCCGGTACCCCATCTTCTCCCAGCATCCTCATCTTCACCTGGGACTCCATCTTCTCTCAGCACCCCATCTTCTCTGAAAGACCCCAAACCTACCTATCACTTACACATCCAATCCTATGGCTATACTTTGGACATTCCTAAGGAGGTATTTGGGACAAACTACTATACTCTTGTAGCGCATGTCACAAACATTTTCTCTAATTAACCATCCGTAGCCCAAATTAAGAATCGACAGTTCGAATCCAGCGTCTATACTCCGAATGAAACATCTGTAGTCCGAATTAAGAATCCGCACCCCGAATTAACATCCGCAATTCGTATTAAGTATCAGTTATCCGAATCTATAATTCTAAACAGGAATTCATCATTGATAAGCCACGACTCCTCACCAGTCGTCAGACTTCAACATCCTTTGTCCGAATCTATGATCCTATCTCTTGTACGCGCGTTTATGGCATTTCTAAATTCGACTATTTCTCTTGCTCAGGTGTCACCATTAGCGTGACTCTGCCAGCTGTAAGACTGTACCACAAATCTCCCACAGTCACGTACACTGTAATTCCCAGGTAAGTTCCTTTCATCGCTCGGGAATCAAGTCTAACTTAACGGCACTTTACTACAACCATTGAGAAATGTATCAAAGTCTCTTACTTAGAAGTGAGAACTGACGTGTTGTTCCTTTAAGATTGTGGGTTTGTTGTGGTGGTACAGCAACCGTAGAAGATACATCAGCCAAGGTTATTGTTGTGATAACGAGTCCCTCCATAAATACATCAGCATAGATTACTGTTGTGGGAACAAGTCCGTCTCCGACACATCAGTATAAATGATTGTTGTAGCCACAAACTCGTCTACATCAGAATAAACTATGGTTCTGAAAGTATAACCGTTCGCGTCATCATACGTTAACGTGTTGCTGGCAAAAATTCGTACATAATCTATCACCATTACCTAACGCACGAGTTAAGAATCGGTGCACAAAAGCAAAAAAAGTATTGTAGTGGTAACGTATTAGTCGACTATTGCACGCGCAGATTACTGCTGTGGTCGCGAATATATCACCGAATACATCAGCAAATATCGCTGTTGTGGTAACGCATCTGTTGATTAATACATTCGCATAGATTAATGTAGGGTTGACAAACTAGTCTTCGAACACGTTCGCAGAGATTACTGTTGTGGTAATGAATCAGTTAACGAATACATCCGCACACATTACCGGTGTGGCAAGAAATCCGCCCACTGTGCATCACCATAAAATGATTTCGCTGCCGGGGGACTCGTTCTCAGTCCGTCTAGTCGCTAAACCATCCGAGGGCAAAGTAAATATTAATTCCATCACATTAATATTTACTCCTGCAAATTTATTTCATGATGGCCCAAAAAAAAAAGGTATAATTGTATTTGCCTCCGCTTGGATTACATTCACCGGAACATATGTAAAGTAATATGATGAGTAGTTGTTCATTAATTAATCATATAACCACTAGGAGGTTTGAGCATATCTTTACTTAAGGTCAATGTTCCAGGTGGCGACTGGTCAAACACTGAGATGTAGTGTATGGAGTTCATGCAAGCCTTTCCACTGACAATCGCATTGTTCACTGACAAAATGCCAAAAATCGACGACTGTGACCTAAATTGTCTTTAAGGAGAGAGAGAGAGAGAGAGAGAGAGAGAGAGAGAGAGAGAGAGAGAGAGAGAGAGAGAGAGAGAGAGAGAGAGGATTCATTCACCCCTTGAGCACGATGTTAATACCCTTAAGCACGACACTGAACACACAAAGCACGACATTGGACCCTTCAAGCACGACAATGTACCCCTTTGAGCAAGATGGTACGACCCTTGAGCACGACAACAAATCCCCTTGAGCAGGAGGGTAAGACCTTCGAGCACGGCACAATGAACCCTTGAGCACAATGGTAAGACCCTTGGGTACGATTACCTAGCCATGAACCTGAACCCTAAGGGTCAGGTCAAAGAGCAGGCCATCATACCTTCCAAACGTCGTACCGTTGTGTGTAAGGGTCGTAACGCTGTGCTGGGTAGTCGTACCGTCTGTCTCAAGGATCGCACAGTCGTACTTAAGAGTCGTACCGACTGTGCTGAAGGTTCGCATCAATGTGCTCATGGGTCGTACCACCGTGCTCAAGGGTCGTACACTCATGCACAGTGGTCGTACCGTCGTGTTCAGGAGGGTCGTATCGTCCTCTTCCGGGAACCAATCAGAAAGCACGATGCTCCTGTAATTGATGCGTAACCAGTTACCCTCACCAATCACCAGCTTCCCTCCCTCCCTCCCTACAACACACGCAACACACAGCAATATACATTACTCATCAAAGACCTGGATGCCGTGCGACATAATTTGATGTGATTATCACCAAAGGATATAATTACAGCTGCCTGTGTGACACCCAGATCATTCGCCACATCAGTGGAAGTCTCAGTTGTCGTCTACAATTTACGTAGGTGTTGGTAATATATTGACGTCACATACAGCTGTTGGTAATATGTTGACATCACATCAACCAAACTCTTAAGTCTAGCTCGTCAGACCCAAGAAATTTGATCATTTTTTTTTTTTTCATTCTTTAACACAAATCTGGAGGAGCATCACGCATTGCCTGATTTAATCCCATTTTACAATGAAGACATTCACGAACTACCGAAGAGATTTCGTTCGTCTTTCCCGAGGAGCAGAGTTGCAGACTAACAAACAGATTTTGTTCCATTTTCCAATGAGCAGATTTACAGACTACCTGAATTCGTGTCATTTGCAATGAGCAAATTTAAACGCTGCAAATTGCAGCATATGTGTGGCCCTGAGTTTTCTCGTCCAGCTTATGCAAACCAATTTGTATATTTAAATCAGAAACGCAAATATACTTACTTTTTACACGGGTGATTAATAAAATATACCTAAACCCATTTTCTGGTGCAAATAGACACGGAAAATATTGCATTCAGTCCATAAAAGATAAAAAAAAACGGGACATTGCGATGATTACAGAAACATCATTATCATTTTAGAGAAATATGGAAGAGATTAGAGCTTTGTTCTAAGTGGCTCAAGTCGTTTCAACAGTTGAGCCCAATACAATCCTAATGACAACTACTATCAACTCCCCCTTCCCCTGTCGCCCCAGGAGAAAACAGACCCTCTCTTACCAACTCCCACGAGAGTAGAAACCCCTCTGCCAACAACGCCCCACGAGCAAGATTCCCCCTCCCCCCTTCCCTTCCTCCAACTCCACTGGAGCAGAAACCTCTGCAATAGCTCCCGGAGCAAGGTGTACTCCCATTACTTCCCCAGCGGGAAGACTCGTACCCAACACCTACCCAAGGGCAGGACCCTGTCCTTCCAACTTTCCAGGAGCAAGACTGCCCTCTCCCATCCACTTCTCAAGGGAAGACGCCCCTCTCTCATCCAACACTCAGAACTAAGTCTCCCCTACATTACCTCCCAAGATGCAAGACTCCCCCTGCCCCCAGTAACAAGTCTAACTACCACCAAGAAGCCTCCAACAACCTCCCCAGGAATAAGAATTCCTTCCAACACCTCTCTAGGAACAAAAGTCATCACCTATCACCTTCTAGGAGTAAAGTTCAGTCCCATCACTCCCCAGAAGGAAACCTCCCTCCCATCACTCCCCAGAAGGAAACCTCCCTCCCATCACTCCCCAGAAGGAAACCTCCCTCCCATCACCTCCCCAGGAACAAGTCTTTTACTCTCCCACCCTCTTCCCAGGAACAAGCCCTCCCCAGTCCCGCCATCTCCCACGAACGAAACTTCCTTCTCCCACCACATCCCCAGGAACAGGACTCCTTCTCTCACTACCTCTCCAGGAACGGGACTCCCCTTCTCTCACTACCTCCCCAGGAACGGGACTCCCCTTCTCTCACCACCTCCCCAGGAACGGGACTCCCCTTCTCTCACCACCTCCCCAGGAACGGGACTCCCCTTCTCTCACCACCTCCCCAGGAACAGGACTCCCCTTCTCTCTACCTCCCCAGGAACGGGACTCCCCTTCTCTCACCACCTCCCCAGGAACGGGACTCCCCTTCTCCCACTACCTCCCCAGGAAAAAGCCCTACCCTCTCCCGCCACCTTCCTCAGAGGCAAGATCAGTCCAGAAGCAAGACACACGGACCAAGACCAGGCCTTCACAACTATGACCCAATGTTCAGCATGGAAACTTTATATGACGTAGGTGATTAAGGCCTCACAACTTTGACAAAATGTTAATTAGTTGTGATGAGTTGGACTCCCGCTAACCCCTGCTCCTCCTCCTCCTCCTCCCGTCACCCTTTTTGCCTTCGCCTGTGACGAGCCATCAGCTGGCGCTCCAGGCACATGAGGCCACAGTAATGAAACGTGTGTCGCGCCGGGACTCAAGAGAAGGCTGGCAGAATGACCTTGGACACACACACACATACACACACACACACATACACACACACACACACACACACACACACACACACACACACACACAATGAAGGTATACTCGTTCATACTAACACTTTAAGAAGAAACAACAGACAATGCCCTCAAAGCCTTACGTTTCGTTGCTCAGTGAAATACACTGTAAGTCCACCGTGCTTGCAGGCCAATTTCTTGCTTTGATCACACACACACACACACACACACACACACACACACACACACACACATTGTTGTTTACACAAGATTAATGATCACATAAACATAGAAATTGTTGTTTACATAAGTTTAACTAAAATTTCACATTCTTTTATCAAAATTCTTACATATCGACAAAATCTACCCATACAAGTGGTCATAAAAAGCACCACTGTAAGATTACTAATATTCTATTGCGTATGTCTATTTCACATCTTTTTTAGCTAACATTCTAACTGTCAAATGCTAAACACTATCATCACAAGACCTCTATGAAAAGTGTTAAAATAAGACATCATTAAAAATGTATTCTTTTCGATCCTAAAAGAGGATAATGCCAGGTCGTCACTTCAAACAAAAATCCCTATCCAATCAGCTCACATCCATTTATATCATTTTTTTACCATTTCACTTTTTTCTTACTTGTTTCCACATTAGATTATATTTTCGGAAAATTCTTGCGGAACAAAGTTCAATACCTTGAACAAGCTGTTCACCACCTTCATTAAAGAAGAGTACTGTTCACTACTGCCGTAGAAGAACCAATGAGCTCCTTGAACAAGCTGTTCACCATCAGTGTTAAAAGACATTCAGCTGAACTCTGCTACGTCCAGACTTCATAATGGATGACGGCTGTGAAGAGTCAGGTCATTAAGTCTCAGCCCGATGGGGTTTTATCATGTAAAAACACCTTGCTAATGTATTTCCTGTTTTCTAAACTTCACAGCAGCGGCACCATCTAATCTTCACAGCAGCTGCACCATCACCTATTCTAGGGCCATATCCTTAACCAGCTGCAGCATCTGTCATGTCATAACCTCACAGCATGACCTACACTCTCATCTGCTCATCTTGCGTAAGGATCTACAACTTGTGCTACTTTGTCGTAACCTCACAGGCAAGTGGAGCTCTAGATCTGTTCATGCAATTTCAATCTGACAGCTGCGCCATCTGGTCATGGTGTGTGTGTGTGTGTGTGTGTGTGTGTGTGTGTGTGTGTCCTCTCGTCACCATAACAGCACCAGAACATCCTGCTGTGTTGCGCAGGTCATCACAAATGGTAGTTCCCCCACAGGATATAGAATTATGGCCATAGCTAACGAAGTCCTTTTGACTGGCCGTTACCGACAATATCGTCATTGTCTCCAGTCTCTCAGTTCTGCCCGAGAGTGAATACTTGGGTGTTACCGGACTCCGCCCGCACGATTGCACTCTCATCATTTCCCTGATTCTGGAAATGGTGAAGCCTTGGAGCTGCAGGAGGTCCTGGAAAGAGGGGTCCTGGAGTAATCCTCTCAAGAAAGGGTCTTAATGCAATTATAAATAATAAATACGAGGAGATATGTCTCTCCCAGACCCCTGAAGGCCTTGCCAATGACGGGCGTTATTCTTGCAGACAGACCCTTGCCTCTGACACAGGACATCCCCCAAGAGCATCCTTACGTCAGGTCTGTGAGCTCTGGCTGCGTAGGATGAATATTCCTGCCGGTGTGTGTGTGTGTGTGTGTGTGTGTGTGTGTGTGTGTGAATCCTTGTCGGTGACACACACTTTCCTTCACAAGGATCCTCGCTTCGTATCCCTGAGGATACAGCCATCGATGGCCGTCTAATCCTGCGGATGAATCTTGACCAGGGAGCGTCGTGTCGGCCCTCAAGGAGAGAGAGGAAAGATGCAGGCAGGTCCTGACCATAGATGGCAGCACACACACACACACACACATCTCTATGTCTTTCATGCATGAAACAGTAGTTTTCACCATCTCTTTAGTTATCACTAAAGAACGACTTCTAATCTTCTTTTCATACATCTATACTATTTCCCTTTCTCTCTCTGTGTAATACCAACAATATTCTTGCTCCTCAGCTGGTTTCATCTGCCATACCACAGCAGGCGCAAGGGTAAATGTGCACACACACACACACACACACACACACACACAACCAAAGACCTAGTTCCATATCACGTGAACATCGACCAACAGAACCTAGAGGTCTGTACAGCGCTTCATGTGCTTATGTAGTTACACAATATTTACATTGACTTAGACAAGTGAATGAGAAGCGTTGGTGAGGTAGACGGGGTGGAGAGGAGAGGCAGGTAGGTAGGAGAGGGTATGAACTTGGGTAAGGGAGGGTGGAATGGGGAGCGGTAGGGGAGAGTAGAGCGGAAGTAGGTTGAGTGGGGGGAGGATGGACGGACGGACGGACAGGGGAGAAAGGGTGGGAGATCGAGGGGGGAGAGTACGAGAGGGTGGGGGAGAGTAAGGTCTCTTTTAGGACCAAACAATTGCAGTTTAATTTGTATGTAAAACGAGGAAATTGCCCAGGACGAACCCCTTGTGCCCCAAGACCAAAATTAAAGTGTTTTGGGTAAATTAAGCAGATCGCCGAGTCAGAATTCCACTTAGCTTAAAAGGTTCGGGTTGTCAGACCCTTTTTTTTTCCTCTTTCTCTCTATGCCAACATGTGCCAGTCATCTTTGATGCCGTGGGATGAAATTCATAATATACACAAATAGACTGGACAGACGTGGGGTGTAGGGAGGAGGAGAGGTAAAGAGTCAGATTTAACAGACATATAGAACAGAAAAGACAATTTTTTTTCAGTTCCAAAGAAAAATATAACCCTGATCGCCGTTTCCTGCATCAGCGAGGTAGCGCCAGGAATGGAAAAAACGGTTACATCCCTTCACGTCCATTCTCTTGCCGTCATGTAACGTACCGAAAACACAGCCCCTTTTCCACAACCAAGTACCACAGACCTTTCATGGTTAGCCCAGGACGCTTACATGCTTTGGTTCAATCCACTGGCAAAGCCTCGACCCCAGTATACCACATGGTGCCATTTCATTCTATCCCATGCAGGCTTTTCACCCTCCTGCATGGTCAAGCCCCATCGCTCAAAATCTTTTTTTTCACTCTATCCACCTCCAATTGGCTTCCCCGTTCTTCGTGTTTCCTCCACTTTTTTACATATATCCTCTTTATCAACTTTTACACACACACACACACACATATATATATATATATATATATATATATATATATATATATATATATATATATATATATATAAATGGACTCCGCCAACTCGAGGTTACGCTGCTAGTCACGACTTGCGGCAATATCACCGAGAGTACAACCTCGTCAAAGAAATTATCACTTCAAAGTTGTCTACTACTGGATGATGCAGCCTTGGGCTTCAAGAGCCTTAGGAAAAGTCCTGGAGAACATATCGACTCGCACAGAAACTGGTCCTGGATTGAATTAGTATATAAATAAAAGATATATATATATATATATATATATATATATATATATATATATATATATATATATATATATATATATATATATATATATATATATAATATTCATGGACTTGATAATATTCCACAACGGAATCTCAATTCAAATGTCAGAGCAAAAACAGCTGAAGAAAAAATATATAAACTTCATCTTAATCACACGTTCGAAGGACCACCTCATCATCAATGAACATTCTTTGATCCACGTCGGTACAAATATGACGAGACAAAACAAAAAATAAAAACATCCATTCGTATATAGGAGACATAGGACAACGTAATTACCACATGGGAATGGCAGGTGATGTAGTGAAGAGGAGAAAGCGACTATTATACCCGGAGTCGGGTGGCCTAACCATTGCAGTCTTCCCCCTCGCAAATCAGAGGTCCTCACTCTGTTTTTGACGCCACGGTAATGTATTTAAGAAAGATCCACACCTCTCTCTTGCCAGACCGTTTTGTATGCAAATTAGTCACTTCTAAGTCCCTTCAATTTCCATTCACCAGTGAACCCCCGCTCGCTAGATCAATACCCGGGGACTCCCCAACCCCTGGGGTCGTACTGGTGGTAGTAGTAGCCTGGTTAGGGGTCGTAATGAGGTCATATATATATATATATATATATATATATATATATACCGCACACCGGCGTCCGAGAAATACTTCAATGCAGATAGCTACGTTAACATGTACTGTTTACTCTATTTCAAACTTGGGCGAGGATTCTCTCCAAGTCTTCGTGTCAAGTGCAACACCCAGATGACAGGTCCTGGTGAGGGCTTGCGCCTGCGCGATACTTGAGAACACAGTTCAGTCATGGCGTCACCGTAGGGTGAGAGCACCATGTGTGCTGAACTGTTTGCCGACTTTACAGACCTGTTCTCAGGGCAGGTAATGAGTCACACTCTATATGTTTCTAATACTTGGATGAATTCCCCGTAGAAATTCGAAATGGAAAACATTGTAAGCTAAGCACACTGAACAAACATCTAAGACCGTAACTCAGTGGGTTTTTTTTGTTATTTTTTGGACAGTATGTATAGAGTCGTGTGATTAGACAGGGTAGTTGTACTTTTGAGTGCGACGGTGCGATCCTTGCGCACGACGGTGCGATCTTTGAGTACAACGGTGTGACCTTTGAGTACGATGGTGCGATGAGTAAGTCGAAACGACCGTTGAGCACGACGTTACGATAGATGAGCACGACGGTACGATAACTGAGCACGACGGTACGATAGCTGAGCACGACGGTGCGATAGCTGAGCACGACGGTGCGATCCTTTAGCTTGACAGTAGGACCACTTAGCACAACAGTACACCACACGGGTCAGGTCACGACCAAGCCCATGACCTGACCTGACCTGAAAAAAGGCCTGCTCATCGTACCCAGTGGTCGTACTATTATGTTCAAGGGGTGGAGGAGGTTTCGTGATGTGCCACTGTAATTAGGGTAGGTCTGCCACTATATGAGGTCATTAGGGTGGTTTTCTGACCACCTGTTGTACCTAATTGGAAACATTATGTTATTAGGGCGTTTATGGGCGATTCTTAGAGACGATAGTTATATTGAAAGTCATCTCGTGACTTGTTCAGGAAGTGACGGGAGTTTGTTATGGGGTCATTAGGGCCATTGTAAGATTTCACGATCGTTTGCCCTCATTATGGTAGTTAGGTGGTTATTCAACTTCCTGGGGTAATCAGGCTGAGTTGTAAACCCATCAAGGTCATTAGAGCTTATTAGCGATATTTCGACGTAAAAGAAGTAGTTAGGGTTGTTACCCAATGAACGGAGGCCCACGGCTTGAGAGGGTAGTTAGCCCTTGCAGTTAGATGACTTACCTTCTTGAGTACGATGAGTTAATTTTTGAGTATCACCACTCAACCCTTGCTCAAGAAACGGTTACGTCACCATACTCAAGTGTGAAGTCGTCTTTCTCGAGGAAGCTTAAGTCGTCTTACTCAAGTGTTAAGTCGTCATTCTCAAGGACGATTAAGTCGTCGTACTCAAGTGTTAAGTCGTCATTCTCAAGGACGATTAAGTCGTCGTACTCAGGTGTGAAGTCGTCATTCTCATGGACGATTAAATCGTCATACTCAAGTCTTAAGTCGTCACACTCAAGGGTTAAGTCGTCAATCTCCAGGAGTCAATCATATTACATCGTCCTACTTAAGGGGTGACTTGTTGTTTTCAATGGGCAAAGTTGCTGTGCTGGGGTTTAAATCATCGTCGCCTTACTCAAGGGGTTAAGTAGAGGTACTCGAAGGGTTAAAACCGTTGTAATCAAGAGTCATTAAATTTGAGAAATCGTTCTCATGGGGTTAAGTCATGAGGGAACCCATAATAGGTTTGTAGTGCAAAAGTACGACCCATAATCATACCCATGGCTATGATGACTTGGCCTTTGAAATCAGGTGAAAAGGCTAGGTCATCGAAGGCAAGGGAAGTACCGTCGTGTTTTAGGGTCGTACCGTTGTGCTTCAGGGTCGTACCGTCGTGATTCAGGGTCGTACCGTTGTGCTTCAGGGTCGTATCGTCGTGCTTCAGGGTCGTACCGTCGTGATTCATGGTCGTACCGCCGTGCTTCATGGTCGTACCGTCGTGCTTCAGGGTCGTAGCTTCATGATCAAATACTTAACGTCTGTCTTTTATCTATACATCCATCATTTATCAAGAAATATATTATCTATTTACCTATTTACCCACCTATCTATCGAATCCGTCCACCTATCGATTACTCCGTCTCTATTCCTTCATCCAAACAAAAATATCAAAGTGAGAAAAATAAATACTGGACAATTTTCTGCTATCATTTCAATCAAACCTTCCATTACCAATCATCAAAGACGTCAACTCTATTAAGAATGCCAATCAGCCCCAATTAACCCCATTTACCATTAAATTCCACTGTAATGACCTTAATTCACAAGCATTACCAAGGCCAAGAACCCATTTATGTACACACTCTAGACTTTCTATATTAGACAATGGTAGTAATCCTACTGCGAGTTTTTCCTATTACTAATCCTATTACTACCACCACTACCATAAGACGATTAACTTGCTTGTACCATCACCGTACACACACACACACACACACACACACACACACACACGAGTCTTCCTAATAACACTTGAAACATCACTGCCTCACCATACCAGACGGTGTCACAGAGGCACCAACCAGCCAACAGCCAACAACTACCCATTCCTGACATCATCAGCATCACCAGCAACACCCTCACCATTCCTAGTCCCGTCACCACCATGAATTTCCACCATTCCTAGTATCATTACCATCGTCGCCACCACCAACGCCAGCTCTCCAACACAATCGCCCTCTTCCATCAAAGGACGTGCAGATATCTCGATTTGACAGAATATGAAAAAAAAATATATATACATAAAAAATAATAATCATGGCCACTCTTTGGGAACATACCCTGCTCTCAGAACTTGTCTGAGGAAAAGGAGAAGAGGAGAAAGATCATGCAGTCC